>NC_090196.1:36033140-36333140 GCF_024679245.1 Pseudorasbora parva | reverse complement strand
TTCACAACCTCTTAAAAACTACTTGGTGCACTTAAATTAATTATTGCAGCATTAACCAATGTGTAAGGTAAGCACAGCTTTTGCATATTTCACAAGGATTTCATAACATAAGGGTCAGGATGGGCTATAATTGCACGTGTAAAAGACGTCGCCAGGTGACGTCCTCTCACAACCGAATCACAACAGGGTGTATATTGAACTACACGGAGCTAAAAGTCAAAGTAATAATTATACACACAACTCCAGAGAACTGTAGACATGAGCAAACGTATCTGAATACATTTTTAAGAAATGTTTCTGTATTACACATTTTTACTGATACATGCCGTCCTACCGCGACTATTTTTGGCCAGGGACACGACGTTGCCGTCGGACCAATGTTTGCTGGGATGTCACTCTGATGTTGGGTTCTGACGTCAACCCGATTTTCATTTTCAACCAAAATACAACGTCCGTCCGACGTTGAATGTAGATGTCACTCTGATGTTGGGTTCTGACGTCAACCCGATTTTCATTTTCAACCAAAATACAACGTCCGTCCGACATTGGATGTAGATGTCACTCTGATGTTGGGTTCTGACGTCAACCCGATTTTCATTTTCAACCAAAATACAACGTCCGTCCGACATTGGATGTAGATGTCACTCTGATGTTGGGTTCTGACGTCAACCCGATTTTCATTTTCAACCAAAATACAACGTCCGTTCGACATTGGATGTAGATGTCACTCTGATGTTGGGTTCTGACGTCAACCCGATTTTCATTTTCAACCAAAATACAACGTCCGTCCGACATTGGATGTAGATGTCACTCTGATGTTGGGTTCTGACGTCAACCCGATTTTCATTTTCAACCAAAATACAACGTCCGTCCGACATTGGATGTAGATGTCACTCTGACGTTGGGTTCTGACGTCAACCCGATTTTCATTTTCAACCAAAATACAACGTCCGTCCGACATTGGATGTAGATGTCACTCTGATGTTGGGTTCTGACGTCAACCCGATTTTCATTTTCAACCAAAATACAACGTCCGTTCGACATTGGATGTAGACGTCACTCTGATGTTGGGTTCTGACGTCAACCCGATTTTCATTTTCAACCAAAATACAACGTCCGTCCGACGTTGGATGTAGACGTCACCCTGACGTTGGGTTCTGACGTCAACCCGATTTTCATTTTCAACCAAAATACAACGTCTGTCCGAAATTGGATGTAGACGTCACTCTGATGTTGGGTTCTGACGTCAACCCGATTTTCATTTTCAACCAAAATACAACGTCCGTCCGACGCTGGATGTAGACGTCACTCTGAAGTCCTGTGCCTGCTGGGTAGAGATCACACTTTCCACAAATCCCTTCACTCGATTGGGATGTTCTCTTTTATTCTAGACGGAAATTGTAGTGACTGTATTTTTAGAGCATATTTTGCAATATTAAACACATTTATACCAATTTTATCAGGCTCCAGAATAAAAGAGAACATCCCAATCGAGTGAAGGTTTTTTGGAAACTGTGGTTCCAAATTATTGTGATCAAACATTTGCCTTACATTTCTGGATGAAAAGACAAACATGTCTTTTAATATCTTTAATTGTTCCGTATACCGTGCTGTCGCGTACACATTTGTAAACAACTTTACAAGTTGGACCTGCTGTGCAAACCACATTACTCTATATCACCGCATGGGTTTTGCTGCTGATTGGGCTGACATTTTTGACACACCCACTAAACGAGAGAAAAACCCTATTTCACATGTCTATGATTGCACACCATTTCCGGAAAACATGTCGTACAACCCAGAAACCGTAGCAAAACGTTGTGCACCGGTTTGAGCTTGAACGTGCCCCTGCTGTCATCCTACTTGGTCGGCGTCGTGTCATAGCTGGGGGCGAGGCATGGGGGAAAAACGTCTCAGGTTACGTATGTAACCCTAGTTCCCTGAGGGAACGAGACGCTGCGTCGAAACGCTGTGAGAACGCCTCTGCGTTAATGCGTCGTGAAGCGCCTGTAGAACCATTCCATCGGAAAAAAGATCGATCGTCGGCGTGATGACGTCATCGACCGGAAGCTATAAAACGTCCGTGAAAACAAACAGGAACTAACTTCTGATAAAGCCTGAAGTAAGTGATCACGGACACGCCGGGAGTATGGCAAAGCGACGCAGCGTCTCGTTCCCTCAGGGAACTAGGGTTACATACGTAACCTGAGACGTTCCCTTTCGGGGAACTCGAGCTGCGTCGAAACGCTGTGAGAACGCTTATACCCACATCGCCATAGGACCAAGTGTCTCGTATGTGTGAAGCCGAAGCGCACACGGTTACGAGAGTACCTGTGCCCCTACTGTAGATGCCAGGTCTAGTTCGTAGAACCTGACGAAGGTAGAAGGAGACGACCAACCGGCCGCGTTGCAGATATCGTGGAGGGACGCCCCCGACAAGAGTGCTTTAGAAGCAGCCATACCCCTGGTTGAGTGCGCCCGGACAGCCAGTGGAGATGGCTGCCCGGTAGCTTCATAAGCAAGTGAGATGGCCTCGACCACCCACTTGCTCATCCTCTGCTTGGATACTGGGGCCCCCTTCTTAGGGGGTCCAAAGCAAACAAACAATTGTTCAGTTTTTCTCCACAGGGCAGCTCTGTGGACATAAGTATCCAGTGCCCTCACAGGACACAGCAGATTTAACCTTTCCTGGTCTGACGTCATAAATGGAGGAGGACAGAAGGCTTGTAGAGTGATGGGGCCCCGTGGGCTCGTAGGAACCTTGGGGACATAACCCGGCCTGGGATGTAGAAATGCTTTCACCATCCCTGGTGCAAACTCTAGACATGAGGGCCCTACTGACAGGGACTGAATATATCCTATCCTTTTAAGAGATGAAATGGCCAAAAGGAAAATGGTTTTTAGGGTGAGGAACTTATCCGAAACCTCCTCCAGAGGTTCGAATGGAGGTCCGGACAAGCCCCTCAAAACAATGGCCAAGTCCCATGCTGGGACCCTCGAGTGCATAACTGGCCTCAACCTTAAGGTGCCACGAAGGAAGCGTGTAATTAGAGGGTGTCTTCCCAAAGACACTCCACTGCAAGGGACGTGGAAGGCACCCAAGGCCGCCACGTACACCTTAAGTGTGGAGGGGGTCAACCCTGCCGAGAACCTCGCCTGCAGGAACTCCAGCACTGTACCAACCGGGCAGTTAACTGGGTCCCACTGGCGTTCTCTGCACCATGCTGAGAAAAGTCTCCATTTCAAAGCGTACAGCTTCCTTGTGGACGGAGCTCTGGAGTGTAGGATGGTCTCTACGACCTCGGCCGAGAGACCTTCCTCTATGAGCCTAGCCCCCTCAGAGGCCAGGCCCACAGTTTCCACATCTCTGGGCGTGGGTGCAGGAATCTCCCGCCCGCCTGAGAGAGTAGATCCCTCCTGGTCGGAATCTCCATCGGAGAGCCTTCCAGGAGAGATATCAGGTCCGAAAACCATACTCGGGTCGGCCAGTTCGGAGCCACTAGAAGTACCTGGGCCCCGTCCCGGCGTACCCTCTCCAGAACTCCTGGAAGCAGGACAATCGGGGGGAAGGCGTACAGAGGCAGCCTCGGCCACTCCTGTACCATGGCATCCAGCCCCAGCGGGGCCGGATGGGTCAGAGAAAACCACTGCGGGCAGTGAGAATTCTCCGCCGAAGCGAACAGGTCTATCTCTGCTTTCCCATAAACCTTCCAGAGGAGCTCCACCACCTCTGGGTGGAGTCTCCATTCCCCGGGCCTCGGCCCCTGTCTCGACAGGCTGTCTGCTTCCTGATTCAGGGCCCCCGGGATATACACTGCCCTGATTGACAGCAATTTCCCTTGGGCCCACAGGAGGATCCGATGTGCCAATTTGTCCAACGGACGAGACTTCAGACCCCCCCTGGTGGTTTATATAGGCCACCACGGACGTGTTGTCTGTTCTGACTAGTACATGGTGGCCCCTGAGGTCGGGCAGGAACTGTTTCAATGCAAGAAACACTGCGAGCATCTCTAGCCGATTTATGTGCCAGTGCCGCTGATGCTCCTGCCATAGACCCTGGGACGAGCGACCACTCATGGTCGCCCCCCAGCCCGTGAGAGAGGCGTCTGTCGTTAGCGTTACGCGACGAACATGAGCCCCCAACACGGGACCCTGAGATAAAAACCCCGGGTTTTTCCACATGACCAGAGCACGTAGGCATCGCCGCGTGACTTTGATCGTGCGGAGCGGATTTCCCCTCGGGGAGAACCCTTTTGTTTTGAGCCACCACTGCAGTGGCCTCATGTACAGTAGGCCAAAAGGTATCACGTTGGACGCTGCTGCCATGAGACCTAACAGTTTCTGGAACTGTTTCACAGTGACGGCTCGGCCTAGCTTCTGTTCTTTGGCGGCTGCCAGGATCGATGCTATGCGTGTTGGCGATAATTGCGCCCGCATAGTTACCGAGTCCCAGTTCACACCTAGAAAAGTGGTTCTCTGAGCCGGAGAAAGCACACTCTTCTTGGCGTTCAGCCTCAACCCCAGCTTCGACATGTGGGCGAGAACAGCATCTCGATGCTGAACCGCCATCTGCTCTGTATTCGCTAGAATCAGCCAGTCGTCGATATAGTTCAGTATGCGGATGCCCTGTAGACGCAGCGGCGCCAGAGCTGCATCCACACACTTGGTGAACGTGCGGGGTGACAGTGCTAGACCGAAGGGAAGTACACGATATTGGTATGCCTCCCCCCGAAGGCAAACCTCAGGAACTTCCTGTGATGTGGAAGGATGGAGACATGAAAATACGCATCTTTGAGGTCTATGGTGACAAACCAATCCTCCGATTTGACCTGCGCTACAATCTGTCTGAGTGTAAGCATCTTGAATTTTAGCTTGGCCACCGAGCGATTCAATAGCCGCAGATCTAATATCGGGCGTAAGCCCCCATCCTTCTTCGGCACGATGAAGTAACGGCTGTAAAAGCCAGACTCCCTGCTGGGAGGGGGAACCCTCTCTATAGCCCCTTTTTGCAGGAGTGTCTCTACTTCCTGTGCCATTACCAGAGCCTGCTCCGGGCCCACCTCTGTAGGTAGGACACCGCAGAAAGGAGGTGGCCGACTTCTGAATTGAATGGCGTACCCCCTTTCTACTATCTGCAGGACCCAACGAGATATATTTGATAGACGTTTCCACTCGTCTAGAAAATCTACTAAGGGAACCAGCCTCTCGAGGCTGGCCTCTGGTGTATTTTGAGCAACAAGCGCAGTGCCCTGAAGCGGCGGACCGGCAGGGAACAACTGACTTGACTGCTCGGGGACCCCCCGGAGGGGGTGCGGACCACCCTCGGGTGGCCCGCGGAGACCGACTGCGCCCCGGCATTGCGGCGGGGTTGGCAGCGCGGCCCCCCGAGGGTGCCGTAGGGAAACGGGTACCGTTGGCAGGGGTAAACACCGTTTCCCTACGGGGGGAACCACCCTCAGCGTCCTGACGCTTCTGGCGTCAGGAACGCTTCGACGAGGCCTTCTTGGCGATCAGGACTGTCCGCAGATCAGCCCTGCCCCTCGAAGGCCTCGTCTGAGAGCGCCGCCCCTCGTCCCCACGCTGAGGGGGAGCTCGGGCAGCGACGCTCTGTTTCTGTTGAGCCCTGTATGAGGAGCTCGTACTCGGCCTGGGCTGCTTGGTGGTATCAGCAGCAGCCCCAGGGACCTGGACCCGGAGAGGGAGGAACTGCTTGAGCGCCGCAGCTTGCTTTTTCGACTCCTGGAACCTCTCGGTGACAGTGTGAACTGCGTCACCGAAGAGGCCTCCAGGAGAAAGCGGCGCATCAAGCAGGAAGGCTTTCTCCCTCTTTTTGATGTCTGTGGGGTTTAACCATAAGTGCCTCTCCGTAGCCACCAATGCTGCCATGGAGCGGCCCACACATCTGGCCGTCTCCTTGGTGGCCCGGAGAGCTAAATCAGCTGAAGATCTTAACTCAGTGATAATATCTCCCCCCACAGCATCACTACCGTCCAAATCCCTTAGCAGGTCAGCCTGGTATGCCTGCACGATAGCCATCGTGTGCAGGCATGCAGCCGCTTGACCCGCCGCCGAGTACGCTTTACCCACCAACGCCGACGTTGTTTTTAGAGGTCTGGTGGGTAAAGTCGGGGCCTTAAGGGACGATGCCGAGGAAGGCGAGAGATGGCTCGCAAGCGTCTCTTCAACCTTTGGCATCGCCCCATAACCATACTGTCTCAGCCCGCAAATGTTGCTGTAGACCGAAGTCTGCGGGCTGAAGACACGATATGATGCCGGTCTCTTCCACGATCTTGCCACCTCGGTGTGCAAATCGTGGAAGAACGGCAGGCCCCGTCGCTGAGGTTCTGAAGCGCGAGACGGCAGGAAGCGTTCGTCTAGCTTACTATGACGTTTTCTTCCTGCCTCAGATCTTTCAGTGGGCCAGTCGATGTTTAACCTGGCCACTGCTCGCGTCAAAACCTCAACTAGCTCCTCACTAGCAGGGGACTGAAGTGGCGAATCTTCAGTATCGATACTTTCAACGTCCACCTCCTCAGAGCTGGACAGATGAAGTACCGGCGACTCTCTCGGGGGGGAAGAAACCGCCATGCGTGCTTCAATGCCCCGAGAAGAGCCGCTGGATGGAGCAGGTGAGGGCAGAGATAAGGCAGCGCCCGTCTCTAACCCCTCTGCAACATCCAATTGTGATCCCCACGACTGCAGCCTTCGCTCCGCCTCGGCGGCAGCGGGACCAGAGCCGCGGGGAACACGAGCCGAGGCACCCTCCTCGAAGAGTGCCCGGCGGGAGCGCAGCGTTCTCAGTGGCATACGCTCACAGTGCTCGCAAGCAACCCCCTCGAGGGCTGCCTGGGCATGCTGCGCTCCGAAGCAGGCAACACAAAAAGAGAGTGTGTATCCCCACTCGTGATATAGCATGGGCAGGGATGTACACACCTCTTGAACTGACTGCTTTCACTCGCCATTTTTCTATCTATTTATTTTCTCTTTTTTGTAAATATATATGAATATTTAACAAAGGGTGGAAAAACTCTTCAAATAGACAGACAAAAACACCAAATAGACAGACAGGTTGTAACGCTTCGGGAGAGAGAGAGAGAGACCGGATAGCTGGAGCGAGTGGAGGCAGTTAAGAGCAAGCAAACTCACGTAGGCCGGCCATCTGGCGTTTCACATGGAGTTTATTATTAGCTCCGTTCCCGTGCACACATGGGGTAACGTTAATTTGCACAAACGACAGCGTTACTTAATAGAAGAAAATAAACGATAAAGAGCATCAGAAAACATACATGCAGCTAACAGCTCGCACTCCATCAGAAGGACTGCCCACTCAGCGAGCGAGTCAAAAAAAGAGGTGCCTTCAGCCTTAAAGGAGCAGCACCGAATTGTACTTGTTACAGATTCCCCCCTGTCAAATAAAGGCTGACCCCAGCCGTACACAACCAAGGAGCATTACTGTTTCACCTAACAACTATACATACATGCCACAGTTGAAAAGCTGTTACAGGGTGAGAAAAACAAAACCCAATGGACAACAGTACATTCTTACAAGTCCGTACATTGCATTTAAGTTCAATAAAACAAAAGCTGTGTGTAACACCCACATATGAAATACATTTTTTTTTTTCTTTTTCAAAACAATCAACCCTTGAACATTTGTCTATAAACAACATGTGACAAATAACACCATATTTTTTATCTTCCCTAACTTCACTTCAAACTTATGTGTATGATATGGGTTGGTCCACCTATTGACTGTCCAGTCAGAGGTAATTCTGGGTTTCTGTCTCGGCCTCAAGTTATAACGGTCAGTACTCCGGAACGGGTCACTTGTGTCAAATCTGTGAGTGTCAAAGTCAGTTCTCATGTCAGAGTACTCTGTGTCAGCGAAATCAGCACTGTCAAGTGTCTGTTCAGGTAAGCCTTCTGAGGAAGAATCTCCGGGGAGTTCGGTTAACCAGTCTTCAGCAACACTTAAGGCAGTATCGTCAGACTCTCCAACACAGTTTTGGATAGGGGCGCCTTCATCCAATGATTGTACATCCTCACAATTATCAGATAGTTTTATACTAGACAAAGCTGTATTCCATGAGTGAAAGGGCTGAAGGTTTACCACGTGAAACACACCAACATCCTCTCCAGTATCTACTTTTTCCAGTCTGTAGTTAACATCAGATAGAACTTTTGAGACCCTGTATGGACCAGAGTATACTGGAGCCAGCTTGGCTGTAAAGTTAGCTATTGCATCAGACTTTGGGTGTGTTTTCACTCTAACCAGATCATCCACAACATAATTAACCGAACGCCGTTTTAGGTCATAGTATCGTTTCCTACGTTTATGTCCTTCCTCTAGAACTATTCTGGCATGATCATGAGCGTCTCGCAGGGAAGCTCTCAAGTTCTCCGGGTAGGTCACATCCGGGTCATCCATTCCATCAACATTCGGTTGTGTGACCAAATCAAGTGGAGTCTCCAGCTCACGTCCATATAACATCATTGATGGCGACAGGCCAGTGCTCTCATGTGGTGCGGTGCGAAGAGCGAAACATATCTGAGGTATGTATCTGTCCCATGAGGTGTGTTTGTCTCCCACGTATGCTCGAATGGCTGTTTTCAAGGTACGGTTCACCCTTTCCGTAGCGTTTGTCTGTGGGTGGTACGCCGTAGTCAACCTGTGTTCTGTACCCAGGGTGGCCACCACAGACTCAAAGAGGTTACTCACAAATGGCGTTCCACGGTCTGAAATAAGGTAAGATGGTGCACCGTGTCTGGCAAAGATTTCGCTTAGGAATTTACTTGCAGCAACTTGCGCTGTCGCTGTTCTGACTGCATTTATTTCCACCCACTTTGAGAAGTAGTCGACAAATACAAGAATGTATTCATTTCCATTCTGTGTCCTAGGGAGAGGGCCCACAAAGTCTACTCCCGTGTACTCCCAGGGCCTTTGTGGTTTGATTGGGACCATCAGACCCGCTGGTTTCTTTTGACTTGGCTTTGTCAACTGACACACTGAACATGAGATAACGTATCTCTTTACATCCTCTGCCATTTTTGGCCAGAAGAACCTAAACTTTAGTCTGGTTAATGTTTTATTAATTCCGAGGTGTCCAGCCGTAGGGTGGTCATGGTAGTATTTTAACACCGTGCCTCTGATGGAGGTAGGCGCGTACAATTTGAGCTGTTTCATTGGATGTAGTCCACAAGCCACTTTGGAGTCTCTGACATACAGCAAACCATCCTGAATTACATACCTTTCATCCACATCCTCTTTCCCAGCACTCCTAAGAGCACACAAAAGATCACTGACCACTGGGTCATTTTCCTGTAATTGCCTCAGCTGCGCTTTATCTGTCATCACGACTGAGGACAGGCTACGGAGATCCATCCCCCCAATAATTGCATAATCTGGCAGAATGTCTATTGGGGTAGCCTCGCATTGAATTGGGTTGCGGGACAAAGCGTCTGGGACCTTGTTTTGAACACCTGGCTTATGAACAATAGTAAAATCAAAGTCCTGCAGGCGTAAAGACCATCTCGCCAGACGTCCAGAAGGGTTTGGGCGGTTCATCAGCCATCTCAGGCTGTTATGGTCTGTGTAGACCGTCACATGGAGGCCCTCTACATAAGGCCTAAAGTACTCCAAGGCCCAAATCACTCCTAAACATTCTTTTTCAGGTGTTGAGTAGGGTTTCTCAGCCTTGTGTAGAGTTCTGCTCGCAAAAGCCACGACAACATCCCGTCCCATGTCGTCTTTCTGCATTAGGGCCGCCCCAAGACCCAGGTCACAAGCATCTGTGTGTATGAAGAATGGCCGTGTGAAATTCGGAAAACACAAAATTGGTGCTGATGTGAGACACTTTGTCAAGAAGTCCATAGCGGCCTGGCAACTTTCATCCCAGCAGAACGGCGTTTCTTTCCTGGTGAGACGGAAAAGTGGTTCTGCTTTACTCGCATAGCCAGGTACAAAGCGTCGATAATAGCCCGTAAGGCCAAGGAATCCTCTGACATCCTTTGTGTCTTTTGGCGTTCTGAACTCGGTAACCGCCTTTACTTTAGCTGGGTCTGGAGATATACCCTCTGGTGTGACACGGTAGCCAAGGAATATGAGCTCACTTAGACAAAACTGACATTTGCTCAGCTTCAGAGAAAGACCCGCTGTCTGTAATCTCAACAGAACCTCACGAAGGTCTTCAAGATGTTGTTCAAAGGTCGGAGAAGCTACTACAATGTCGTCCAAGTACACTGCACAGCATTTATAAATCAGGCCAGCTAGCACAGTGTTCATGACCCTCTGGAAGGTAGCAGGGGCATTGCTGAGCCCGAAGGGAAGGACTTTGAACTGAAATAGGCCACAGTGAGAGATAAACGCAGTTTTTGGTCTAGACTTTCCCTCGACGGACACTTGCCAATACCCTCGAGATAGGTCCAGAGTGGTAATAAATTTCCCACGGGACAGAAAGTCTAATGATTCATCCACCCGGGGTAGAGGATATGAATCTTTCAGTGTGAGCTGATTCAAACCCCTGTAATCAACACAGAATCTGGGTTCTCCACAAGGTTTCTTTACGATCACTACTGGCGCAGCCCACGGGCTTGACGAGGGTTCAATAATTCCCTCTTCCAGCATTTGCTTGATCTGGCTCTCAATTACCTGCTTTTTCTCAGGGGAAGTACGGTAAGGTGGCAAATGTACAGGTTTCGCACCACCGGTGTCGATCATGTGTTCCGCCATTGACGTATGGCCCAAGTGACCATCAAACATGCACCAAAAATCTTCCACGAGGGCAAGGAACTGAGCTTTTTGTTCCTGTCCTAAACACGCCTCTTCAACTTTCCTTCTTAAGTCAGATTTTTGGATGTCCATGAACATCACGCACCCTATCCCTGGCATCTCCATCCATTCACTTGCTAGCTCACATGGTTCTGGTGCAATAGTGTCACATAAGGTTACAGTTCTGGATGGAATATGAATGTTGACTGCAGCTCTTAACATGAAATCCATCCCTAAGATAAGTGGTGAAGCGAGATCAGGGATAATAACAAATCTATGGTAAAAACGTTTTCCTTGGAATCCAATATTCAGCCAAATGACCCCGGTTGGGCTGCAAGTTGCTCTGTTAGCTAACTGAATCGGGGGTGATAACCAAGGGTGCACTTTTTCAGAGCCTCCTAGTACACCTGAAATAATATCAGTCCGAATCGCGGAGAGGGAAGCACCTGTATCGAGAGCTGCATCAACTGCTTTGCTGTAGAGGTTTACTTTAACAATAAACAGTGTGTTCCAGAATGAAGAAGAAGCCGGGTCTTCCACATGACCCAGGACGGGTGGCTCAAGGGTGGACATTGGAGAGATTTGGGGCATATTTATCTTCTGGAGGGAGGATTGCCCCTGTAAAATGTCCTCCCTCCCCTGAAGTTTCCCTTCTGTTGGCCGAATTTGTTTTCCTGCTCACCCCTGTTGTTATTGCTTTGGTTCTCGCTACTCCGACTACGACCTGGTGTTCCATATCCTGTTTGAAAGTTCTGCTTTTCAACACCCGGGAATACATTAGCTTGTGCTGCAAAGCAGCAGTTTGGACAATTTCGGGAGGTGAAACCAGGTTCAGAACATTTGAAGCAGTAAATTTCACGTGCTTGATCTTTCATTGGTAGCTGAGGCTCATTACGGCTATTTGGGCCAAGAACAGAATGGAGCTCGTGTGCCCGCATCAGGAGGTCGACGACTGACGTGATCTGTGTACCATAAATTGCGACTCTGTATCGCTCTAATGCATGTTTACAAATCAGTTCAATTTGATCTTGTTCTGTTGGTGGAGACTTTAACTTTTTGAATTCGCTCAATAGATGCGCCACAAATGTTGGAAAAGGCTCATCAGGTGCCTGAACACGGTCTAGGATGCCTCTCAAGATGCGTTCTTGATTGTCTGATGGAAGAAACACACTTTTAAAAAGGGTGCGGAATTGTGCCCAGGCTGTGATGTGTTCACTCAATACTGAAAACCATTTCCTGGGTTCTTTGGCTAGGAAGCGAGGTAATTCGAGAAGAATCTGGGAATCGCTCAGACCCAACGAGGTTCTATATACATCCACAAGCTGAAGCCACTCCTCAGGCTGAACCTTTCCATCTCCTCCGAACACAGGGGGCTCAAGTTTAGACTGATTTAAGACTGAGGCTAGCGCTCTAGTTGTGCTATTTAGCAGTAAAGAAGTTTGAGAAAAGTCTGCTACATTTTCAGGTGCAACACTGCAATCAAAGGCTGTCGCTGGAAGTTTTGGCACATGAACAGTTTGGGCCTGGGCATATGGAGTGGAGGAGGCCATTGGAACATTACATGCAGGTAAGGAGTTTGAAGCCGGTATGTACATGTTTTGACCGTAATCATCAATAATACCTCTTTGCAGATCCAGGGACTCCTTTAAGCATTTACGCAGCACTGCTACTTCCGTCCTTAGCGACTCAACCTGTGTCTCCAGGCAGACAGTCGGCCTTGGTGCTCTCCCCCTAGGCTCAGACTCAAAAGGTGAAGTCAGGTCAGTCATATCTGTCAAACCATGCACGTATTTATCCATTGTATACAATATAGGCAATATATAATCTGTGTGGTATGTAGTAAATGTGGTAAAACAGTAAATAATTCAGTTTTCAACAAAAGTCAACAACTATTACTCTTTAACCTCAGAGCATCCCTCAATTTTTTTTTTTTTTTTTTTTTTTAGAAACAAAATTCCACCATGACAATATTTTTTTTTTTTTTTTTTTTTTTTTTTTTTTTTACAAACAGATCTCAAAAACCACACGTAAATATGTGGACTTTCATGGCAAACCTGCGTTATAGTTCTGATGACGCTGTATGTAATTCCAGTTCGAATCCCTGCTCAGATTCAGATGAATCAGTCACTACGTGGACCGCCAACCAAGATATTCACAGTATTTTGCAGTCTGTGTCCAAATGTGAATGAATCCTTTCAGTTGAAACTATTGGCTGGCTTTGTTTAATCGTTGGTGAACCAATGAGTCCTCTCACGATCCGAAACAAATCACACGTACCAGAATGAATCTCACGTTCCAAAACGAGTCACACGTGCTAGAATGAATCTCACGTTCCGCGCACAAATTGTCCGTTTGCTTCTCAGCTTCAGAGAGTGCACAAAAAAAAAAAAAAAAAAAATAGAACAAAAAAAAAAAAAAAAAGTCCATACATCCAAATCGGACGACAATATCCTCGAGCTGCACGTCCAACGGGCCGATCCGAGGCCAGAGGCAAAATGTTCGGGCGCCACTTGTAACGCTTCGGGAGAGAGAGAGAGAGACCGGATAGCTGGAGCGAGTGGAGGCAGTTAAGAGCAAGCAAACTCACGTAGGCCGGCCATCTGGCGTTTCACATGGAGTTTATTATTAGCTCCGTTCCCGTGCACACATGGGGTAACGTTAATTTGCACAAACGACAGCGTTACTTAATAGAAGAAAATAAACGATAAAGAGCATCAGAAAACATACATGCAGCTAACAGCTCGCACTCCATCAGAAGGACTGCCCACTCAGCGAGCGAGTCAAAAAAAGAGGTGCCTTCAGCCTTAAAGGAGCAGCACCGAATTGTACTTGTTACAAGGTTCACACAGATCGCTTGCTGAAGGCTCAGAAGCTAGTTCCTGTTTGTTTTCACGGACGTTTTATAGCTTCCGGTCGATGACGTCATCACGCCGACGATCAATCTTTTTTCCGATGGAATGGTTCTACAGGCGCTTCACGACGCATTAACGCAGAGGCGTTCTCACAGCGTTTCGACGCAGCTCGAGTTCCCCGAAAGGGAACTGGGGCATACACCTGCAAACATCGTTTTGAGCAGCAACCCAGCTGATGTTTTTTTTTTATATATGCAAAACCAAGGTGGTTTAGGATTCATTATAAAATTGTTGATAATAAATACCAAACCAATGTGTGTTGTTTTGCTCATCCTTTACAACAGTCTTTCAGATTTGTGCTTGTAGGGAGTACTTCGTTCATTTTAGATCAGCACACTCCTGGTGAAGTGCTTGTTCTTGTGACAGGGAACACACTTGGTCAACTTGATCAATTACACTGGAGCAGTAAATACCATTGTATGGATAATCTAGACTAGGGCTGCACGATAATGGTAAAAATGATAAAAATCATAATCACGATTATTGATCACGATTATTTTGTCAAAAAGGGTAATGTTGTTTACCAATCTACACTTCACCCAAAAGGCCTGTAGGTGGCACACCGACTTCATTTAACCAACTATGATAACTCCGTTAGATGGTAAATCAATACAAAACACATGGTTTTGGTGAACACTTTATAATCTGTATTAACATTAGATTTTTAAAGCAACATAATTCATTTACAAATGAGACAAACCACAGATTCAGATTGCCCAGCAAAGTTCTTAAAGCAAAGAACAATGAAGAAAATTTCTTTGGCCAGGGACATTCTAAAATGCTTAACGTGAAAAATGCACTGACAGCGATATTACAGTTTCTCAATCGATTTGGTACATTTCTCCAAACTCAGGTAACTGCTCTCAAAACATTTAACACAGTGATCTGTCCACTTTGTAATTGTCCTTAACAGATAGTAAATTCTCCTTAATTTCATACAAATTACAAATCAAAAGCATAATTTTCTCAAAACACTGTGCACAAAATTCCCTAATGTAATCACAGCAGTTCATACAGCCAAACAAATCTTTAATATATCAGGACAAATATTTGCAGCTTTTTCATTGGTCTTCACAAAGATCACAAGCATTTTTGTACTATTTTCAAAACACAACAAACAAAACTGTGAATTGATGCAATTTAATCCACAGAAATTCAATTTGGCCAACGGAAAAATTTATATGTGATCAATCACTTGAAAATTTTAAATTGGAGACCTGATTTTTTTTTTTTTTTTTTTACAGTGTATACAACTAAACTCGTAATTAAAGAACTTTGAAGAACACAATTAAAGAAAATGAAAAATTTGTATTTTCATTCATGTATTTGTGTATCTACAGCTGATTATTTTTTATTAAATCAACAGAGAACACTTGTTGTTTTAATGTTAGTTAATAGAATAAACTGCAGTGCTTCATATGCAGCCAGTGAATACGGACCTGTTTTGCCAACATAAGAGTGTGCTTAGTTTGCTGTGTTAATAGTTTTGAGAGCAACTACATTAATTTGGAGAAATGTGCCAAATCGATTGAGTAGCTGGATCAGATCCAATACGTACAGGATGGTGGATTGTTATGGCGCCGTCATTCATACCGATCTCTGGGTTCACTTATAATGCGTATGCGTTAGTCTTATGTGACATGTATGATCAATATTGAATATAGATGATGTTCTAAACTGTGTAGTTGTAGTACTGATAAATAGTATTAAGTAATTATTGATGAATAAATCATCTTTTCATAAATGTGATGCCTAAATTACCTAGTTTCGCTGTACATGCATGGAAAACAGTTAAAATTTTATATTCTGATCATACTTGCTGTTGAGTGGAAGGAAAAAATGAGTCAAGTAATTGTCTCTGTAATCCTCAAGGTACAATGCAACACGATCTGTAAAGAACTTAAAATAGCAGTAGCCTACACATTCATGGGAAAATGCTAAACGTGTGTCCTGATGGCGTGAGCATGTTATTAATCATTATTTTTGCGCGAGCGGTTTAAGTATTTATCTATCCAGCAAAACTCTCCTGTGCATTCATGCCCTTGTGAAAAAAAAGTGCACTTTAGTGTACTTTTATAAAGTGTACTTATTACACAGATAATATACTTATACTAAATACACTTAAGTGTGCAATTAAATGCAATGTTTTCGGTGTACTTAACAAACATTATATGTAATTGATTTCAAATTTATCACATATTAAGTTGAAATAAAATACAATAAGTTGCAATTAAGAGTGATTTTTTGGAACAACTTAAGTGGTACTTAAATACAACTTTATATGTACTTTCATAATCGCTTCTAGTGTATTAAAATTGTAATTAAAGTGCACTGCTCAATGTACTGACATCCATTCTACTTTCTTAAAAACAAGCAATTAATATGAACTAAAATATACCTTAACGTAATTTACATGTACACTCTAATATAATGAAATACATTCATAATTACATTTTTCAAATAATACAGCTGCAATTTCGTATAATAAACACATCCAAATTTAAATCCTCTACATTTATTGACAAAACAATCTGTAAAACAAATATACAAAAAAAACTTTTTTTTGATGCCCAAGAAAAACCCAAAAAACTTTTTACACAAACACAAGAACATATGTATTCTGTCAATTTTATCATTAAATTCAAGTGATGCCATATTGATGCTCTTTAATGTGACATGACAGATCACTGTAAAGACATCAGTTCAAGCAGCACTGCGGCACGAGTGAATGTGATCACCTTGTCATAGTCAAAGAATTAACATGAATTAACATCAGAAGGTATGTTAAGGATACATTACAACTTACTAAAATGTATCACATTGTGTAATCGTTCAGTGTTTCAACAGCAGAAAGATGTCGATAAAACACGAGAGAGATGAACTCTTTCACTAAATGTATGCATTATATTAGCCTATATATTCATCATATTCTACTTAACCTGAAAACCTGAAAAAAAATCTAACCTATAAATATAGCTGCAAGCAGCCATTATCGGGGCCAAGCGCAAAGAAGAAGACAAGACATGCCAGCATGGCTGGAAGTCTCAAGCCAACTGCAACAATGAGCCATTAAGGACCTATTAAGTTGATTTTAGGCAAAATAGCAGTCAAATTTTAAATACAGTCAATAATAATGGTTTAATGGTTTATCACTTTCGACCAATAGGTGTCACTGTTACGAAACTGATGTGGTTTAGTCAGATTGAGATGACAATGACACATGCAAAGTTTGGTGTCAATATGTCAAAGCATTGCAGAGATACAGCCTCAAGAGTCATTTTTGCATCATGGCTCAACTCTGTTGCAGTGGTATATGAAAACTGTTTTGTCTATCAATCCGAAATCCATAACTATTTGTCAGCATGGTCTGAAGACGATACGGATCAATTTTGGTGAAAATCGGACAAACGGTCTAGGATGAGTTTGAAAAAGTAGGTTTTTAACAAATAACAAGACGGAGGACAGATAGGTTTGCAAAATATGGCACAATTGGTATCCATGTTCTCGGCATGAGCCATTGACTGTATTATGACCAGTTTCATTACAATGGGTTAATTTAATCAAAAGTTATTCGCATTTCTGTACATTTTATTACAACTTTTGACCACAAGGTGGCGCTACCCCGAAACTTTTTGAGTATCTTCAGGACATGGAGCGGAAGACACATACCGAGTTTTGTAACGATACGCTAATGCATTCTTAAATTATAGCATTAGCATTTTAAACCATAATACTGCATTGAAGTCAATGGGAATTTCATGTTTTGTTTTATTATAGCGCCACCAAGAGGCACAATCCCACCAATTTTTTTATGTGTCCTCATAGTGAGCCCATACATATGTGTGTCAAGTTTGGTGAAAATATCTCATTTTGTTTTGGAGTTATAGACATTTATATGAAAAAACACGTAAAAAAGGACTGACACCTGACTTTGATTGGATTTTACTACCCCTTACTATCAATATTTTGAGATTTGGGCATTAGCGTATAGCTATCGACCTATGTTTCCGAACTTCTGAGGCTGGTTTCGTCTCGATCGGACTAGCGGTTTCGAAGATATCAGCAAATGTTTTTTAAGCACTAAATTACAACTCTGCGCAAACCATATGCCGAAACCTGGCAAGTCTGGTATCGTTGGAGTCGGCAAGGATTCAGGAGACCAAAAAACACACTCCCATCAAAATATGTCAACCACACCTAAAGTTATAAGCGTTTGAAAAAAAAAATTCTCCACTAGGTGGCGCTGTTTCGAAACTTCTCAGGCTACTTCAGGGCATCGTGGTGATGACCCATACCAAGTTTCATAACAATCTGTTCATGCGTTCATAAAATACAGCATTTTTGCACATAATTCAAAATGGCCGACATCCAAAATGGCCGACATGGTAAAATTGGATATCAGTCGACTCGGCATGACGCCCTGAATCTAATGAGACCAATTTTATGATTTTTGAATAAACGGTTCAGAAGTTATAAGCCAAAATAGGCATTTTTCGTATCTCCGGACAGGTAGGTGGCGCTGCGCCGAAACGCTGCATGTTGCTTCAAGTCATGCTTGTGATGACATGTACCAAGGTTGGTTTGAATACGATAAAGCGTTGCGGAGATATAGCCTTTAGTGTGTTTTTGCAACCTCCACGTAAAATTTGTTTGTGCGTTTATTGAAAACGATTGGACGAATCAACTTGAATTCCATAACTTTTTGTCAACATGCTCTGAAGATGATCTGTTTCAATTTTCGTGAAAATCGGAGCAACGGCCTAGGAGGAGTTCGAAAAAGTAGGTTTTTCAGAAAATTCAAAATGGCGGGAAAATTTGCATACCGGAAAATGACATCATAGGGTGAAATCGAATCGGCTTGAGCCAAGGAATCCGATGAAAAAAGAATTTTGTTTCTAGCCCTTAGGGGTCAAAAGTTATAAGCATAAATATGAGTGAAACTTTGGACAGGTGGTGGCGCTAGAGGGATTGAGTTAGAGGCACCAAATTTGCTATAGTGACAGCTCAGACTGGCCTCTATGAGTGTGCCAAATTTCACAACTTTTTACCATACGGTTCTATGGGCTGCCAGAGACTCCTATGGCGGAAGAAGAAGAAGAAGAAGAAGAAGAAGCAGAATAATAATAATAGGAACACTAACGATTTCAATAGGTGCCTCCGCACCTTCGGTGCTTGGCCCCTAATTAGATTTATAAGTTAATGCATGAGAAGTTTACACGTTTGCATACAATGCAAGTGCAAGTAAGGCCTCCCTACAGCATTCTTTGTCGTTTGATTAAACAAGAAACAACAAGGCAATTATATATTACATTCTGAATCAAATTATAATCTTTGTGTGCCCTTTGTTAGAGTTAAGCTTGGTAAAACGTCCCTCAAATATGTCGCAGCCTCAGATTGGAATTTGCTCCAGACTGAGTTGAAGCTAAAAGATCTGGTGGCATTTAGTCATTTTAAAATTTTACTTCATCATTTTGAGAGTAAATGAATGGTGTGTAATTGTTTTTGACTGGTTGTATGTTTTATGTTTTTTATGTGACTTTTTATGTATAACTGTACATGCAAACACAGCTGCCTATCTTGGCCAGGACAGGACATTTTAATCTCAGTGAGTTTTTCTCCTGGTTAAATAAAGGTAATAATAATAATAATTAGTAGATATTTTTTATATTATATTTTTAATTCTTTAAGAAACCTTTAGTTTAGGACAATTACAATTTGTTCAGTAAACCAATAAAAAAATTAAAAAAAAGCATTTTTATATTTAGTGTTCTCTCCCCGAACTGTCAGCTTTGTGTACTGTTACACCTCTATTATTAATGCAATCTTAAAATCAAAAGGTGTATATGTTAATTATTTAATGCATTTTTAACTTGCATGAACAATGACTATAAATTTAATTAACCAGCTTTGAACTATAATTTATTAAGCAAGCCTATATCAAGATATACTTACTTGACTCGTTATTTGTAGCATATAACGTCTCATCTGTAATGATCCAAACGGTTTGCTCCTCTGTTGTCTGTTGTCCTTCATCTTCATTACGCATCGCGATGACGCAAACATGACAGACCGCGCATTTTTCAAAATCATGACGTAGTATTTTTGGCGCATGCGCATTGAAATATTAAGTATAAATATAAAATAAGATATTTCGTGCATTAAATGTTGATTATAAATGACGTATTAATTATCCATTTCTGTTCAGGTTGTTCTAACACACTGTGTAGTTGGACTGTATTTCAGACAACTTGACTCATTCACCTAACTAAAAGTCAATCATGTTTACAGTCTGATTAAAATGAAATGTAGCCTATTTTAACTGAATTTTAATGCAAATTAATTTGGTTTAGATTTGTTCAACTTTTTCTTGCAATTAATGCAATTAAATGTGTGTTTAATCGCCATACAACAACATAATATTGAAAGTAGGTTATTCTGTACACAGATGTAAAGTAGCCTACAGTACATTGGGCAACTCCTCTCATAAAGATTGACAATGTCGAATTATGTAGAAAACTGACACTTGTAGTTGAGTTCATAGGAGCTAGTTATAACATTTCAACAGTATGTTGTACTGGAGTGTAAGCGAGTGAAATTTTGAAGAAAAATAAATTAACCAATGTAAATTTGGACAACTCATTTTTTTTTAAAAATCATTTATTTTCCATGTGCTTTGTCATTAGTAAAATAAGTGCACTTTATGAAACAAACTCATAATTAAAATGTTTTAAGTAAATTTAGGTGTAGACATTATTACAAGGTGCATTTTTAAAAAGTGCACTTAAGTGTGTTTATAAATATTGTCATACAAGTGTACTTTCTTTAAGTGAAAATTAACTAGATATTATTACAAAGTGCACTTATTAAAAGTGCACTAAAGTGTGTTTGTAAATATTGTCATGAAAGTGTACTTTTTAAAGTACAAATTAATTAGATATTATTTTAAAGTGCACTTATTAAAAGTGTACTAAAGTGTGTTTATAAATATTGTCATGAAATTGTACTTTGTTAAAGTACAAATTAATTAGATATTATTTCAAAGTGCACTTATTAAAAGTGTACTAAAGTGTGTTTATAAATATCGTCATGAAAGTGTACTTTGTTAAAGTACAAATTAATTAGATATTATTACAAAGTACACTTATTATAAGTGTACTAAAGTGTGTTTATAAATATCGTCATGAAAGTGTACTTTGTTAAAGTGCAAATTAATGATACATTATTACAAAGTACACTTATTATAAGTACACTAAAGTGTGTTTATAAATATTGTCATGAAAGTGTACTTTTTAAAAATACAAATTAATTCGATATTATTACAAAGTGAATTTTAAAAAAGTGTACTTAAGTGTGTTTAGAAATATTGTCATTAAAGTGTATTCTCTTTAAGTACACTTAAGTGGCACTTAATTTTAATTATATCATATTATCTACAAGTGCAGTTTTTAAAAAATATACTTTAAATATATTAAGTGCACAAAAAATACACTTTCAATACAATTAAGCACACTTCTTTTTCACAAGGGTGTCCCCAAAACTCTACTGCGCATGCGTACATGACGTCATCGAATAGTGAATGAAACCACCGTGCATGCGTGTCCAATACGTGTAGGATCTGATCCAGTGGGTCATCGTGCTACAGGCTGCAGCAGCGAGGACTTCTTTAAACCATGGGCTACTGTACAGCAGAACAGTTGAGCCCAGAATATGAACACAACGCATTTAATTACACGTTGTGTTGTCCTCCCAAGAGTTATAAAGAAAAAGCTTAACGTCACAATGTAGCCTACTAGTGATATTAAAAGATCCAATTCTGCACAATTGTTTTTTGTGTGTGTGTGTGTGTGTGTGTGTGTGTGTGTGTGTAGTAGTAGTAGCCTATGCTTTATTAGTTTTTAATGTGTGGTTAGTTTATAACACTAAGTTAATTAAACCACGTTTAGCTTTTTCCCATTTTCATGTTAAGCATTTTAGAACTTACCAGTGGCAATATATTCACCTGATTCACATGAAAACTGCTATAACCTTTAGGAAATTTAAAAGATAAACGGCGAAACTCGTAATATTATTTCCAATAATTCTAAATTGGGTTCTTTTCCCGATTGAATTGCCACATCGGCTGCAAAGGTGCGTTTATTCTCCAAACAGTAAGGAGGAGATCCGTACGTGCATTTGTTGAAATTTGTCGCTGAAGGTTTGATAATGGCAGATTTAGTCACAAAAATAGCTCAAGTGTCTTGTGAAGAAACAAAAACTGGCTGTGACACTTTCATTGAAGCATGATTTCCCAGTAGAGATCGCTAAACTCCAGCGCATGTGTTTGTTTTCAGCTCGGCATTCCTTCCGTGTTTAGAGGGCGCCGCGCGTGCGCAGGGTTGCCAGATTGCACAGATTAAGTAATCACCGGGAAAAAAAGTATATCCTTTTAACTAGAAAGGCTCTCTTTGGGGGATTTAGGCTCTTTGCTTCTGGCAACCAGAAGCTAGTGGAGGCTCGTTATCAAGGCAAACCCCAATTAATTTAGAAGTGAGATTTTGACCCAACAACACATTTTAATATTTTACATCAATGTGACATTAGCTTGAGACGTTTACACAGTGGTGTATTGGTTACTTTACACAACTCAAAACAAAACAAAAAAATCCATGTGTAGGTTGTTAGAATGTGTTGCAGATGTTGACTTGTGAAAAATGTTAAATCTTCCTTACTTTACAACACAACCCAAAACCCACAAAAGATCAACGTCTAATAATGTTAGAATTTGACGTTGTGTGGACGTTGTGTTTTGGTTACTTTACAACACAACCTAAACCTAACAAAATATCAACGTCTAATGATGTTAGAATTTGATGTTGTGTGGACATTACCATCATGATGTTGTGTGGACGTTGTGTTTCGGTCATCATACCTCATGACTAAATGTCAGTATTTGATATCAATATGATGTTGGCTTGAGATGTTGGCTCATCGTTGGATTTTGGTTAGTAAATACCACAACCTAAAAGTAACAAAATATCAATGTCTAATAATATTAGAATTTAACGTAATGTGAACGTTACCATTGTGAAGTTGTGTGGACGTTGTGTTTTGGTCATCATACCTCATGAGTCACTAAATGTCAGTATTTGACGTCATTATGACATTGGCTTGTGACATTGGCTCAACGTTGTATTTTGGTTGCTACAACACAACCTAAAACTCACAAAAGATCAACGTCTAATGATGTTAGAATTTGACGTTGTATAAACGTTACCATCATGATGTTGTGTGGATGTTGTGTTTCGGTCATCATACCTCATGACTAAATGTCAGAATTTGACATCAATATGATGTTGGCTTGAGATGTTGGCTCATCGTTGGATTTTGGTTAGTAAATATCACAACCTAAAACCCACAAAATATCAACGTCTAATTATGTTAGAATTTGACGTTGTGTGAACGTTACCATTGTGATGTTGTGTGGACGTTTTGTTTTGGTTACTTTACAACACCACCTAAAACTAACAAAATATCAACGTCTAATGATGTTAGAATTTGACATTGTGTGGACGTTACCATTATGACGTTGTGTGGACGTTGGATTTTGGTTACTTACAACACAATCTAAAACTAAAAAAATATCAACGTCTAATGATGTTAGAATTTGAAGTTGTGTGGACGTTACCATTATGACGTTGGCTTGACGTTGGATTTTGGTTACTCACAACACAACCTAAAAACAACTGAATATCAACGTCAGCTGACGTTGGTACTGGACGTCAAATTAACGTTGGCATTAGACATTGAGCTGACGTAGAATTTTGGTCACTGACGTCACTACCAAAATATAGCTAAATATCAATGTCTTATGACGTTGTGTGCCTGCTGGGTTGCTTCTGCTGTGCTAGAGGAAACGTCTGGTATTGACTGATCAGTTGGCTTTATTTCTTCATCTGCTTTGTTTTTGGTGTCAGGTGTTTTGCTCTCTGAGTTAAGATCAGATGTTCCTGACTGGTTCTTGGCTTCTGCTGTGCTAGAGGAAACCTCTGGGGTTGACTGATCAGTTGGCTTCATTTCTATATCTTCTTTGTTTTTGGTGTCAGGTGTTTTACTCTCTGAGTTAAGATCAGATGTTCCTAACTGGTTCTTGGCTTCTGCTGTGCTAGAGGAAACCTCTGGGGTTGACTGATCAGTTGGCTTCATTTCTTCATCTGCTTTGTTTTTGGTGTCAGGTGTTTTACTCTCTGAGTTAAGATCAGATGTTCCTGACTGGTTCTTGGCTTCTGCTGTGCTAGAGGAAACATCTGACTGGTCAGCATCAGTTGGCTTCATTTCTTTATATTGTGCTTCAGTTTGTGATTCTGCGTCATTTTTGGTGTCAGAATCAGGAGCCGGCGGTTCTTGCTCATTGCTAACCGTAGGGTCGGGATAATTTTCCATTTTAATACTGACATGATCCGAGTGCTGATGTGAGTATCTGCTCCTGTTATTCTGAGGACTTTTAGGTTTGTCTAGTCTAGTTTTTCTTCGCTGAGCATCTGCTTCAATTGCTTGTTGTTTTTGAACTAAATAAAATAAATATCAAAAGAACACCAGCTTAAAGAGGTTACCATAGATAACAGATGCTTCTGTTGCAGTTAGTAGGTATTTTTCCATGCTATTCTCATTTACAAAATCTAAATAATTATAATAGATGCTATAGTGTAGAGCGGTAGCTCCCTTTCGAGTGGAACTCAGCACTGTGCTTTGACATTGATGCTATGGGAACATTTCTGATTGAGCCGCTGTCTGATGCATGTGTGGAACAATCACATTGTCTGAGAGTGGTCAGGTGACGCAATGCAAGTTGTCACAAAGACCATGAATAGATATTCAAAGAATGCATCATCAGCATCCTTGTCTTCAGGCAGGTTTTTGTTTTTTTCATGTGTGTAGAAAGTATATTGGGGTCTATCTAGGTTTGCATACTGTTTGTTCTATGTTCATTGTCAGACAACGAAGTGAAAATAGGGCATGAGACAAGCAGTATAAACAGTGTTCCGCCATGCCCTCGCTTTCTTACAAAGGATGAATAACATGATCTGTGTGTGATATGTTTGCAAGTTGAGCATGCTAGATCATCTCTCGAAGGAGGCAATTGCCCCCATCATGAGAAAATTAACTTTGAGGAAGCTCCTCTCATGTCTCGCTCTCTTCTTTAGGGAAGGGAGCCAGGTGTGTGTGCCCAGTGGTTCGGTCCCGCGTCCGCTGAGGTGGCAGGTTGACTTAAATTTGTCAGATGGACCTGGTGTATGAGTTTAAAATGGGCTCTGCCCTTTCTCTTGCTGCATCTCCAGAATCCCAGGATCTTGTTCTAGATTCAAAAGCTTGCCTGGGGATTTCTTCCGATCCAAACAAGGACCCAATGTCCACTTCCTCCGTTTCTGAGGACCTGGGTGGTGATTCCTTACTCATCCAAAGCATTCAAAGAACTTTTAGAAGTAGTTGCTCGAGCAGTAGTCTTGAATTACTAGATGAAAAGACGCAAACCAAAAAGAGGAAGCCACGTAAACATCTGCAATTCTTTCCAGACTTCCACACTGAGATGTCGAGGATCTAGAACAACCAATACATGGATCTTATCCAACAATGCAACGGGTTTAAGAGATGCTAGAACAGTCTATGAAAAGATACTGGATACTGGTGAAGGAATTGACCTGGAATCAGTCAAAGAACTCCACCAAGCCAGAGATGCATCTGTACCGGAGAGACATACTTTGCTAGACTAAATTTGTCAAGTATTTCATAAAAGGAAAAAGTATTTTGCCACCAGGCCTGGTTGTCAACCATCATCGACAGGTTCCATGCAGCCAAGATACAATCAGTGGCTTTCAAGAAATTTCTCCCTCAGTTTCAGGATCTAGGTGCTTCTAGGAGCCAGCCCCTAGCTCTTCCTGTTGGAGAAGGGAAGAGTAACAGGCCAGTGTGTTGGCCCGCATTCCCCTGCGTTATGGGGATCCGAGTGCTGCACAAAGCCATCCAAGCAGACTGTCTTGAGAATGGTGGTTTACGAAAGGATAGCCAAAAAAAGTCCAATCTCTACTCAACATGAATTTCTTCGGAGAAGAGCCTTGATCTCAGTATTTGGCAGCGTGGAGGCCTTTACCAAATGTTTCTCAGTGGATAGCCTGAGGGTGTCGGATCTGATATCTCTCTTGAAAGGCTCTCCTATGGAAGAGATTCTGACCAGGAGAGACCTTCTTTTTCAAGACCAGGGCACTGTGTTTCATCCTCAGTTGGAGATATGGAAGCTGTGTTTCTGGCCCCTGAGGAAGACCAGCTCATAAATTTTGGTAAACTGAGGCTTTTGATACCATTTTAAACACTAGAGCTTCTTCTATCAGTAAACATTATACCCTGAAGGCACGTCTCTTTGCACATTGGTGTGCAAAGCACACCAAATTGACCTGCTTCACTATCCGATTAGTTAAATGCTGGAGTTTTTGCAAGAGCGCCTTTTGGCAGGGTTGTCACCTATCCTGGATGCCAGCCAAATTTAGCCCCGTCCACAACATTTGAGGTCGTGCAATTAGGTCTGGACTCGATCCATTGAGGAGTAATTATGCCCCAACAGAAACTGTTTGGACCAATCAAATGGTCAGGGTGGGCTTTATACGATGATTGACAGACAAGTCAACAATACAGTCTATGGTAATCATCCACGTCACCAAATAGCGCTTTTGTTGAATTCTTTCTAATCCTACATGGAGAACTTGTTCGTATATGCATTCACCTTTATTATTTCTCTCTAGAATGATGATCGTGTTAGTAAATACTCTGTGTATCCTTCAATTATTTTTTACAACATCGGCAAAGATCGTAACACTCATCTTCTTCTTCTTCCAGCGTGCGTGTAGTTGAGTTCCCTTTCGGGGAACTCGAGCTGCGTCGAAACGCTGTGAGAACGCCTCTGCGTAAATGCGTCGTGAAGCGCGTGTAGAACCAATCCATCGGGAGATCGATCGTCGCCGACGTGATGACGTCGCCGACGTGATGACGTCATCGACCGGAGACTATAAAAGGTCCGCGAACACAAACAGGAACTAGCTTCTGTGCCTTCAGTAAGCGATCTGTGTGAACCTGTCTGTCTATTTGGTGTTTTTGTCTGTCCATTAGAGAGAATTTTCCACCTTTGTTAAATATATCTGATATATATTTTATAACATAAAGAGAAAAAGGAGATTATGGCGAGTGAACAGCATTTCACAGTGTGTTCATCCCTGCCCTCAAAATATATATATTGCGTGTGGGAAACACACTCATTGTGTATGGCTGTTTGGGAGCGCAGCATGCTCAGGCAGCCCTTGAGGGGGCCGCTTGCGAGCATTTTTTGAGCGGCTTCCGTTAAGAATGCTGCGCTCCCGCCGGGCACTCTTCGAGGAGGGTGCTTCGGCTCGTGTTCCCCGCAGCTCGGTCCCGCTGCTGCCGAGGCAGAGCGGTGGCTTCAGTCGTGGGGTTCACACATGGACTTTACAGAGGGGTTTGAGACGGGCCCAGCCTTATCTCAGCCCTCACCTGTATCGTCCAGTGTCTCGTCTCGGGGTTTGGAAGCCCGCTCTGCGGTCTCTTCCTCCCCGGGCGGGGCGCCGGTGCTCCAACTATCCAGCTCTGAGGAGGTGGACGTTGAGAGCATCGCGACTGAAGACTCGCCACTTCAGTCACCCGCTAGTGAGTTGAGGTTCTCACGAGAGCTGTGGCCAGGTTAAATATAAAAATAAGAAACGACTGGCTGGCTGAAATATCTGAATCCCATCGAAATCAGAGAAAACGAAATTAGATGAGCGATTCCTGCCCTCTCGTGCAAAGCATCAACGTCCTGCCGTTCTTCCCTGACCTGCACACCGAGGTGTCTAGGTCATGGAGGAAACCGGTATCATATAGAGTGTTCAGCCTACATACATCTGCATATAGTAATATATTTGGGCTGAGACACTATGGTTATGGGGCGATGCCGAAGATCGAAGAGACGCTTGCGAGCTATCTCTCGCCTTCAGCTGCATCGTCCCTGACATTTCCCCTCTGAAGGAAATCGGTGCTTACCTCAGCACACGGTACCCGTCTTCCTTCGGTGCCCACAGGGGGCCGCGCTGCTAACCCCGCCGCAATGTCAGGGCGCAGAGGGTCTCCGCGGGCCACCTGAGGGTGGTCCGCCCCCTCCTCGGAGGGCATGCGAGCAGTCAGGTCAGGTGTTCCCTGCCGGTTCGCCGTTTCAGGGCACTGCACTCGCTGCTCAAATTACACCAGAGGCCAGCCTCGAGAGGCTGGTTCCCTTAGTTTCCCCTCCGTGGGAAGACGGTGCTTACCTCAGCATACGGTACCCGTCTTCCTTCGGTACCCTCAAGGGGCCGCGCTGCCAACCCCGCCGCAATGTCGGGGCGCAGAGGGTCTCCGCGGGCCACCTGAGGGTGGTCCGCCCCCTCCTCGGAGGGCAGGGGAAACAAAAGGACGCTGAGGGTAGTCCCCTCCGAAGGGAAACGGTGTTTACCTCTGCCTACGGTATCCGTTGTCCTGCAGCGCCCTCCGGGGGCCGCGCTGCCAACCCCGCCGCAATGCCGGGGCGCAGACGGTCCCCGCGGGCCACTCGAGGGTGGTCCGCTCCCCCTTCGGGGGGCTCCCGAGCAGTCAAGTCAGTCGTTCCCTGCCGGTCCGCCGCTTCAGGGCACTGTGCTTGCTGTTCAAAGTACACCAGAGGCCAGCCTCGAGAGGCTGGTTCCCTTAGTAGATTTTCTAGACTAATGGAAACGTCTATTAAATATATCTCGTTGGGTCCTGCAGATAATCGAAAGGGGGTATGCCATTCAATTTAAAGGGCGGCCACCTCCTTTCAGCGGTGTCCTACCTACAGAGGTGGGCCCGGAGCAGGCTCTGGTGAGGGCACAGGAAGTAGAGACACTCCTGCGAAAGGGGGCTATAGAAAGGGTTCCTCCTCCCGGCAGGGAGTCTGGGTTTTATAGCCGTTACTTCATCGTGCCAAAAAAGGATTGGGGCTTACGCCCGATATTAGATCTGCATCTTTTAAATCGCTCAATGGCCAAGCTCAAGTTCAAGATGCGCACACTCAGACAGATTGTGTTGCAGATCAAATCGGAGGATTGGTTTGTCACCATAGACCTCAAAAATGCGTATTTTGTCTCCATCCTTCCACATCACAGGAAGTTCCGGAGGTTTGCCTTCGGGGGAGAGGCATACCAATATCGTGTACTTCCTTTCGGTCTAGCTCTGTCACCCCGCACATTCACCAAGTGTGTGGATGCAGCTGGCGCCGTTGCGTCTGCAGGGCATCCACATACTGAATTATATCGACGACTGGCTGATTCTGGCGAATACAGAACAGATGGCGGTTCAGCATCGAGATGCTGTTCTCGCACACATGTCGAAATTGGGGTTGAGGCTGAACGCCAAGAAGAGTGTGCTTTCTCCGGCTCAGAGAACCACTTTTTTAGGCGTGGACTGGGATTCGGTAATTATGCGGGCGCAATTATCGCCAACACGCATAGCATCGATCCTGGCAGCAGTCAAAGAGCAGAAGCTAGACCGGGCCGTCACTGTGAAGCAGTTCTAGAAACTGTTAGGTCTCATGGCAGCAGCGTCCAACATAATACCTCTTGGCCTAGTGTACATGAGGCCACTGTAGTGGTGGCTCAAAACAAAAGGGTTCTCCCCGAGGGGAAATCCGCTCTGCACGATCAAAGTCGCGCGGCGATGCCTACATGCTCTGGTCATGTGGAAAAACCCGAGGTTTTTATCTCAGGGTCCTGTGTTAGGGGCTCATGTTCGTCGCGTAACGCTAACGACAGATGCCTCTCTCACGGGCTGGGGGGCGACCATGAGTGGTCGCTCATCCCAGGGTCTATGGCAGGAACATCAGCGGCACTGGCACATAAATCGGCTAGAGATGCTCGCAGTGTTTCTTGCATTGAAACAGTTCCTGCCCGACCTCAGGGGCCACCATGTGCTAGTCAACACGTCGGTGGTCGCCTATATAAATCACCAGGGGGGTCTGAGGTCCCGTCCGTTGGACAAATTGGCACATCGGATCCTCCTGTGGGCCCAAGGGAAATTGCTGTCAATCAGAGCAGTATATATCCCGGGGGTCCTGAATCAGGAAGCAGACAGCCTGTCGAGGCAGGGGCCGAGGCCCGGGGAATGGAGACTCCACCCAGAGGTGGTGGAGCTCCTATGGAAGGTATATGGGAGAGCAGAAATAGACCTATTTGCTTCGGCGGAGAATTCTCACTGCCCGCAGTGGTTTTCTCTGACCCATCCAGCCCCGCTGGGGTTGGATGCCATGGTACAGGAGTGGCCGAGGCTACCTCTGTACGCCTTCCCCCCGATTGTCTTGCTTCCAGGAGTTCTGGAGAGGGTACGCCGGGACGGGGCCCAGGTACTTCTAGTGGCTCCGTACTGGCCGACCCGAGTATGGTTTTCGGACCTGATATCTCTCCTGGGAGGCTCTCCGATGGAGATTCCGACCAGGAGGGATCTACTCTCTCAGGCGGGCGGGAGATTCCTGCACCCACGCCCGGAGATGTGGAAACTGTGGGCCTGGCCTCTGAGGGGGCTAGGCTCATAGAGGAAGGTCTCTCGGCCGAGGTCGTAGAGACCATTCTTCACTCCAGAGCTCCATCCACGAGGAAGCTGTACGCTCTGAAATGGAAACTTTTCTCAGCATGGTGCAGAGAACGCCAGTGGGACCCAGTTAACTGCCCGGTTGGTACAGTGCTGGAGTTCCTGCAGGCAAGGTTCTCGGCAGGGTTGACCCCCTCCACAATAAAGGTGTACGTGGCGGCCTTGGGTGCCTTCCACGTCCCTTTCGGTGGAGTGTCTTTGGGAAGACACCCTCTAATTACACGCTTCCTCCGTGGCACTTTGAGGTTGAGGCAGGCTATGCACTCGAGGGTCCCAGCATGGGACTTGGCCATTGTCTTGAGGGGCTTGTCTGGGCCACCGTTCTAACCTTTAGAGGAGGTTTCGGACAAGTTCCTCACCCTAAAAACCATCTTTCTTTTGGCCATTTCATCTCTCAAAAGAATAGGAGATATTCAGTCCCTGTCTGTAGCACCCTCATGTTTAGAGTTTGCGCCTGGGATGGTGAAAGCCTTTCTGCATCCCAGGCCGGGTTATGTCCCCAAGGTTCCTACGAGCCCACGGGGCCCCATCACTCTCCAAGCCTTCTGTCCTCCTCCGTTCTCGACGTCAGACCAGGAAAGATTAAATCTGCTGTGCCCTGTTAGGGCGTTGGATACATATGTCCACAGAGCTGCCCTGTGGAGAAAGACTGATCAGTTATTTGTCTGTTTCGGGCCCCCTAAGAAGGGGGCCCCTGTATCTAAGCAGAGGATGAGCAAGTGGGTGGTCGAGGCCATTTCACTTGCTTACGAGGCGGCCGGGCAGCCGTCTCCACTGGCTGTCCGGGCGCATTCTACCAGGGGTATGGCTGCTTCGAAAGCACTTTTGTCGGGGGCTTCCCTCCATGATATTTGCAGCGCGGCCGGATGGTTGTCTTCATTAACCTTCGTCAGGTTCTACGAACTAGACCTGGCATCTACTGTTGGGGCGCAGGTACTCTCGTAACCGTGTGCGCTTCGGCTTCACACATACGAGACATTTGGTCCTATGGCGATGTGGGTATAAGCGTTCTCACAGCGTTTCGACGCAGCTCGAGTTCCCCGAAAGGGAACGTCTCAGGTTACGTATGTAACCCTAGTTCCCTGAGGGAACGAGACGCTGCGTCGCCCTGCCATACTCCCGGCGTGCCCGTGATCACTTACTTCAGGCTTTATCAGAAGCTAGTTCCTGTTTGTGTTCGCGGACCTTTTATAGTCTCCGGTCGATGACGTCATCACGTCGGCGACGATCGATCTCCCGATGGATTGGTTCTACACGCGCTTCACGAAGCATTTACGCAGAGGCGTTCTCACAGCGTTTCGACGCAGCGTCTCGTTCCCTCAGGGAACTAGGGTTACATACGTAACCTGAGACGATTTGTAGACAACAGTGCTTTATTATGTGTCGTTTATGAACGATTCATTCTTTTTTAACTAATTTTAAATATGACTCGGGAACAGCAAGTTGTCTCAGAGGGCAGTTTGTTCATTTAGTGTTGACCGTGCATGTGCTACAGGCCATTGGTTCTATTTTCTACACTCAGTCAATGGGGCTGTGAGAACGATTGGCTAGAACCAAAAGACTTGAAAGTGAACTAATCAATTATGTTTTCGGGACTGCATGCATTGCTTATATAGGGCTGTCATGGCCCAGATCAGACACTGATGACGGAACTAACAACTCAAAACCAAAGACAGGAGAGCTGTAACATTACACATTTGTCATGATTAAATGTGAGAGGACAAAAGAAAGAACAACTCAGATTCGAAGGTGAGGATTTGGATTCTAACAGACTGCATAGCCTGAAGACCCAGTTTAGCAATTAATGAATCATTTCTTAAGTTTGGCCTTTGCTGCAGCAGCTTATAATTTATTTTTTATTCCAAATGTGATCAATGTTTGCATAAGTAAATAAGTTGTTTTGGGGAATGTTACGACCATCTAGGGGTCAGTAGCAACAGGAAGAGGAAGAAAAGAGTCTCACTACCAGAGAGATAAAATGAACAAATATTTATTTCTTACACAGGGTTTAGCGTCAGGGGTAGACAAGGCCAAAAATAACAAACAGAAGAAACCTTTTGTTTTACCTCTACATTTCCTAAATTTTGAAAATAAAGAAAACAAAATACAGTTTAAACTTACCTACCTCCCTAACCAAAAAGAATGTGAAAATATGTACAAAATAAAATGGCGTCAAGCCCCCTACGTCCCTTGATTAAGCACAGATCTAAAGAAAAGTATTTGCAGATAATATATACAGAGTAGCAAACAAAGCAAAATCAAGATCCAAAGTTGATAGTCAAACAGGCGTGGATCAAGTAAACAGGAAATAACAGTGATCAAAAATACTATAGTCACACTCACAGATACAAACTACTAATCAATCACAATCAATCTCTCTGGCACGACACTATAATAAACGATACGTAGAGATGCGAAACGATCAAAGACACAATGGCACAAAGATGGCCCCTTCAGTGTGTTAGGGGCAGTCCTTTTATCTGGATCAGGTGAGAGGGAGAACCAAATGCAGCCTCCAACAGGTTAACACAAGTCACCGCCCACCTGTAATACAAACATGCATGTCCACATACACAGAGAGAGAAAATTCACAAGACAAACACAGGACAACAGAATGGAATAAATTAATAAATGACTCTGCTCATAACAGGGAATTTAACATGTGACATTTGAATTATATTCTGCTGAAATGAACGAAATGACTTGAAAAAAGATTTGTTCATTTTGCTGAACGAGATTCAAAGATCCAAGTCAGTAAAATGATCCGAACTTCCCACTACTATGCGTCTCTCAACATGCATCATTTTCTCCATTGCTCTGATTGGTTGTAGGTGTATCCAATTGAGGTCTTTCCTGTTTCGGTTGAAACACGCCCAAATAATCAAAGTTATTATTTGTTTCAAGTTTCAGACTCATATTCTGACTAGAATTGAGTATGACCACATCAGGCTAATTGTCACCTGCTTCGCTTAACATATGGCTGCTTTATCTGCTTGCCAGTTACATTAAAGAAGCCTCTGTGGGGCAGAATCCCCCTGTGTCTTGTTTACTCTTTAGTGTCAGACAGCTGACGCATATTTGCAGGAGTCCTTGCGGGGATAATGAGATGCTCCTTTTCAGTCTTTAGAGTCAGCCTCAGAGAAGTTTCTGACCCATAAGATGGCTCTGTTTCTGGCTCTAACATTACTTAAAATCCCCTTGTAGTCCATAATTGTATCCATTAAAAATCATATTTGATCAAAATTACATATTTAAATGCTTGTTCATGAGAAGAAAAATCCTTTGTGCCTTGAAATAGCTTGAATATAAATACACCCTTGCTTCATTTAGTATACATGGATTAAGGAGCAAGAAAGTCTGCATCTTTTGTGTCCAGTCAGGGCCCTTAGGATTTATCTGCTTTGGAAAAATACTTTTTTTTCTCTCTTTGGAGGTCAGGGTAGGGGTTTCCCTGTTTCCAAACAGCTACTATCCCACTGGATCGAGGACCCTATTACGCAGGAGGGCTTTGCTCCTTAGAGTCCACTCCACCTGGGGTCTGGCCTCCTCAAAATCTTCAGTCAAATGTGATCCTTTGCAGAATAGTCCTCTCCGCACACACATTCATAAGGTTTTATAGTCTGGAGCTGGACTTAACCCCAAGGTCTCAGGTCATTTTAAGTTAGTTCAATCTTCCGTTCACGAAGTCTAAAAATCTTTCTGACCAGTTTTTGAGGTGCATAGTATGCTTCACCTCTGATCAACAAGGCCTCTGATTTGTGTGAATTTATTTTATGCTTTTGTATATGGCGTTTGTATATATACATTTTATATATATTGCTGTAATTCAGATTGACCCCAGACTTGACTTTAGGGTTAATTCGTTCCTTAGGCCAGGAGTTTATGCATGCTTCACATACCTTGGTCATGCGTTCTCTCAGTGTGGAAACAGGGGTATTAACATTCCCATAGCATTAATGTCATAACACAGCGTTGTGTTCTACTCAAAAGGAAATGTCTCAGATTATGCATTTAACTGATAATGCATTTTTTCGCCATCTATTTATGGTCATTGTGACACTCACATTACTTCACCTGACTGCTCTCTCAATGAGATTGGCTTGTTTTCCACACATGCTACAGACTCCAGCTCCAGCTAATACATCATAACACAGCATCTCGTTACTCTCAGGGAACGAGTTACATGCACAACCTTGTTGTTTTCAAGACCCACAGCACTGCACATTTTCTATGTCTTTCTTATCTGACACAATCAATTCAGCGCATCGACTAAGGATCAGGTGATCTAAATGAGGTGTTTTAAAGAAACGAAGACACAGTGCTGTGGGTCTCCAGGACCAGAATCAAAAAACATTCAACTTCACATCAAGGTTCAAGGTTCAAAATTGTTTATAAACCCAATAGGTGATTTTTGATGCAGCAAGTTGTAATGTAGTGCTGTACCAGTTGGGCTACCGAGCAAGTTTTCAAAGCCTCAAAGCCATAACATGTATTAGTTTACAAATCATGCACATTACTATGAGTTGTGAGGCCATAAGTCTGTATTGATCTATAATGATCTATTTGATCTTAAAACGCCAGTGAACTCTTTATTTGGGAGTTTTTGAAAATAACAATAGGTAGAGGCATATTTTCCAGATGAGTCTGGGTTGATATTGCAAATACATGTGAGCAGGTAATACAAAATATTGTAATCTCTTCTTACATTTTCTGAAGAAAAGCAAGCATGCTGTGTCAGAGGTGATGCATCTGTTAAAAAAGCAAGATTTAAAGACACTAGAGTTATGATACCACATTGCATTTGCAAAGGTTGTTGGCTGCCAATAAAATTCCTTTTGTATAGCGCTTTTCACAATACATATTGTTTTCATATTTTTTTTTTTACATTACAACTAAGAGTGGTTCATATGGCAGAAATGTGCAGTTCAATGATAATACAAATCATGCACTAAAACACTAGTACAAATGTTAAAGTAGTTTGTTTTATTAAGTGACATCACAAAGTTTCATACCTGACATCATACGTTTTCTGAATCTGTAAGAACATACAGAGCATACAGTTCATATTTATGAAGACCACTTTTCTCTTCCTGAAAGAGGCATAGAATATATATATATATACACACACACACACACAGTGTGTCACATGCCTGTCCTGTCTTGTGCACACATGTGGGTTTTGTGATGTCTCATTGCTCCTGTCATTGTCTGATCCCTTCCCCTTGTTATCTGATTAGTGTTGATTTCTCCCACCTGTTCCCGCTTGATTTCTGTCCCTGTTAGAAACTAGACAGGACTGTCTTGTGTGACTGATGGGCAGTAGGGTCTTTTTTCCCCTGTGTTGTGGCAGGGCCTTTCAGCAGGCCATTAAAAACCATTAATTCATTTCAGATTCAATAAATGAATATAAAACACAAGTCAAAAGACTCAAACCAAAGGAATCACGGGGAACCGGGAGACGTAGACGAGACATACACAAGGATCCAACCCAGACTGACAAACACAGGGAGCTTATAAGGGGAAGAAATCAAGAGTGAACATGTGGGAGAAATCAACACTAATCAGATAACAAGGGGGAGGGATCAGACAATGACAGGAGCACATGGTAGACATGACAAAACCCACATGTGCACACAAGACAGGACAGGCATGTGACACAGAAGCTGTGTCTCATTTCGTTAAATTTCAAAGGCTGTGTCTTCCAGAGGACACGTCCTGTGTAGGATGCAGTATACGAAGTGTCCTCAATCAGAATTAAACGAGACGTCCTTCGTAGGACACACAGGCAGGAAGTATCACGTTGCTATGCCAACAAGTTCAGCCTCGTTGCGCTCTCACGCCAGTTATATGAATGAAAATAATGTAAATGACTATGAAATGTTTCTTGTCTTGACAGCAATGTACTGTTCTAAATGTTCAAAATGCACTAAACTGTTGTAATCCTGTTTACCACAACTATCTGAGGTAATAGAGCTTAAAAAACAACAACAAAAAATCTTGAACTACTTAATTTAAACACCACACCTACGCTCGCATGTATATCTGGCGGTGGTGCCGTTTTTTCATATAATATTAAAAAAAATATGACGGTTGTTAACGGAGACGCAAAGAATTGTGGGTTATCTCCAGCCGTGAAGGATACTCCTCCTGCACACTCCGAAATCCTGTGAAAGAAGGACACATTCGAAGGTCGCATTTGGAGAGTACTACTCACTTTTTTTAAATGAGACAGCCTTATGACGTATGCAGCCTTCAAATGCGACCTCCGGAGGACGCAGCCTTCTGAAATGAGACACAGCTAGTGTCTCTCAGAAGGCAAGATGGGCAGAGGATCACCAATTAGTGGGAGAACAATAGTGGCAAACAATAGTGGAGCAATATCAGAAAGGAGTTTCTCAGAGAAAAACTGCAAAGAGTTTGAAGTTATCATAATCTACAGCGCATAATATCATCCAAAGATTCAGAGAATCTGGAACAATCTCTGAGCGTAAGGGTCAAGGGTCAAAACCAAACTGGATGGCCGTGATCTTCAGCCCTTAGACGGCACTGCAGCACACACAGGAATGATACTGTAATGGGCATCACAACATGGGCTCAGGAATACTTCCAGAAAACATTGGTGAACACAATCCACCGCGCCATTCACCGTCGCCGGCTAAAACTCTATAGGTCAGAAAAGAAGCCATATCTAAACATGATCCAGAAGCGCAGGCGTTTCCTCTGGGCCAAGGCTCATTTAAAATGGACTGTGGTAAAGTGGAAAACTGTTCTGGGATCAGACGAATCAAAATTTGAAGTTCTTTTTGGAAAACTGGGACGCCATGTCATCCGGACTAAAGAGGACAAGGACAACCCAAGTTGTTCTCAGCACTCAGTTCAGAAGCTGATCTCTGATGGTCTGGGGTTCATGAGTGTCTGTGGCATGGGCAGCTTACACACCTGGAAAGGCCATCAATGCTGAAAGGTCTATCCAAGTTCTAGAACAACATATGCTCCATCCAGATGGCGTCTCTTTCAGGGAAGACCTGGCATTTTCCAACAGGACAATGCCAGAGCACATACTGCATCAATTACAACATCATGGCTGCGTAGAAGAAGGATCCGGCACTGAAATGGCCAGCCTGGAGTCCAGATCTTTCACCATTAGAAAACATTTGGTGCATCATAAAGAGGAAGATGCGATAAAGAAGACCTGAGACAGTTGAGCAGCTAGAAGCCTGCATTAGATAAGAATGGGACAACATTCCAATTCCTAAACTTGAGCAGCTCGTCTCCTCAGTCCCCAGACGTTTGCAGACTGATATAAACAGAAGAGGGGATGACACACAGGGGGAAACATGGCCTTGGCACAACTTTTTTGAGATGTGTTGATGCCATGAAAATTAAAATCAACTTACACTCTAAATAATGTTGGGTTGTTTTTTTAACCCAAAATGCTGGGTTAAGACTGTTGGGTAATTTTTGTTGGTTTATCACATTTTAAACACCATTGGGTAGTTTCAAGTTTCCAGTCGTTGGGTTAAACCAGCTGGGTCGCAATGCTTGGTTGATTCTACCCAGCGCTTGGTTGTTTCACGTGCTTCCTGCCTTGATTCATTTAAATTCGCTCCCAAACTGTCATTTTGAAAGGACAATGCAAAAGGCAAACCCACTGGTTGCAGATGTTTTAAGATAAGTTCATATATTTTCATTAATAATTATAGTTTTTCTTTTCTTTTCTTTGCGGCAACAATTCTTAAGCTTACATGACGTTAAGACGACAAAAGTTTTACCTCAGAATCCGATGCAATGTACAATGCAGTGATGTCACAAGTACCGGTACTTCGGTACCAAGTACATACTGAAATGTTAAAAATGTGACGATAGTATCTGTATAGCATCAACTCACAAGCAGATTATATTCGGTCCCGCAGCTGCGTTCAGTCGCGTCACGCAGGGCTCCAGACTGTGGCCGAATATATACGAGTGTCTGGGTATATTAAATACTATTTAATATTACTCTTCCATGTTTTGCGTCTCTGTGTGAATGACGGGGGCGCGTGTCATATCCATAGACTGTAAAAAATGACCTCTGCCGTGTCACTGAGGACATGAGAATGTACCGTTTCATTTGAGAAAACTGTCATGAACACAGAGACTCAAAAGTCACGGCAACCCGTCAAAATAAAAGTTTGATTTAAACGTGAATAAATTGACAGAAATTAGGTTTGTAGTTGTCATTGTTGCCAATTTTAACACATTAGTGTATTGTACCATTTGTCATGCAATACAAGTTATTGTTTTAACAGTCTAAACATGCATTCTTCATTTGTTCTTTCATGATTGTCTAGCTTTACAGTAGGCTAATGCACAGGAGAATTTTTAAGAACAACCCAGCAAGAAAAACCCAGAATAGCAAATCCATTAATGGTAAAAAATTGACTACATTTTGGGTTTTCTCAACAGCCCAGCCTGCTGGGTTAAAATGCCACTGGGTTAATTTAACCCAGCATGTGTTCTGTCCAATATTTACCCAGCGCTGGATTGCCAATTGGGTTGTTTTTAACCCATCCATTTTTAGAGTGTATTTTTCCCTTTAAATTATTCATTTTCTCAGTTTAAACATTTGATATGTAATCTATGTTGTATTATGAATATATATATATATATATATATATATATATATATATATATATATATATATATATATATATATATATATATATATATACAGATATCGTATATGTCCCTGACAAAAGTCTTGTCGCTTGTGTACAAATTGACCTAAAGTGCCGCTGAAATATATTTCTAATCAAGATTTTGTTACAAGAAATGGCTCATTTTAATCCCACCAGCTTTTGTGATAATGTTTCAGTGAAAAACTAAACTTTCAAAAAGTATTCTAATATTCACAGCTTGGTAAAGCCCATTGAGTCAATTTTTGCAAAGACATAAGTGTTGTCACCTTGTCATATGAGCTTCCCCTGTGACTAATAATGGATCAATTAGGTCTCAAGTGTGTATAAAAAGAACCCCAGTACACTAGACCTTCCCATCAACTGCAACTAGACCTCTGCAAACATGCCTAAGATTCACCCTGAGACCAAAATTTTGATTATCAAGAGGCTGAAGACCAGATCCACTGCTGATGTGGCAGACACCTTCAATGTGTCTCAGCATCAAGCACAGAGGAAAAAAAAAAAAGATTTGAAGAGACTGGATACGTTTTTGACAAGCCCAGGTCAGGCAGACCCCGCAAGACAACTGCTCGAGAGGACCGTTTGTTGGCTCGAAAATCCAAGGCCAGCCCATTTTCCACTGCAGCAGAGCTCCACGAGACCTGGTCACCTGAAGTCCCTGTGTCAACCAGAACAGTTTGTCGGATTCTTTCTCGAAATGGCCTCCATGGTCGAATCAGTGCCCAGAAGCCAGCACTAAACAAAAGATAATTGAAGAACCGTGTGGCATTTGCCAAGGCCCACAGCCTGCTAAAAGGATGGACGCTGGAAAAGTGGCAGAAGGTGGATTTTTCAGATGAATCTTCTGTTGAATTACACAACAGTAGCCGCAAATATTGCAGGAGACCTACTGGTGCCCGAATGGATCCGAGATTCACCCAGAAAACAGTGAAGTTTGGTGGCGGAAAAATCATGGTCTGGGGTTACATCCAGTATGGGGGTGTGCGAGAGATCTGCAGGGTGGAAGGCAACATCAATAGTCTAAAATACCAAGAAATCTTAGCTACCTCTTATTCCCAACCATAAAAGAGGCCAAATTCTGCATCAGGACGGTGCTCCATCGCATACTTCCATCTCCACATCAAAGTTCCTCAAGGCGAAGAAGATCAAGATGCTCCAGGATTGGCCAGCCCAGTCACCAGACATGAACATCATTGAGCATATGTGGGGTAGGATGAAAGAGGATGCATGGAAGACGAAACCAAAGAATATTGATGAACTCTGGGAGGCATGCAAGACTGCTTTCTTAGCTATTCCTGAGGACTTCATCAATAAATTGTATGAATCCTTGCCAAACCACATGGATGCAGTCCTTCAAGCTCATGGAAGTCATACAAGATTTGGATCTCACAGCACCACAACTTAATTTGCTGACATATTTTTGCAGTAAATTTGTTCAATTTCTGTATAGGCGACAAAACTTGTGTCTTGCCAAAATTTGACCTTTCTGTCTTGATTAAATGATAAATATTTTTTCAGTGAAAAATATTTATTTCAGTGCATTAAACATCATTTGGGAGAGTTTTAGCTTTTCATACGAGCTATTTCTAACACCAATGAATTAATTAAAAGTCAGGTTAATATCAGGTATTTCTAGAAAATAGATAAGCGACAAGACTTTTGTCAGGGACTGTAGGTTCGGGTGTGTTTGATCGGGGTTGGAGCTAAACTCTGCAGGATGTTGGCCCTCCAGGAGCAGAAATTGGAGATCCCTTCTCTATAGAAATCTCTATGTCAGGGACGGGCAACTTCGGTCCTGGAGGGCTGCTGTCCTGCAGAGTTTAGCACAAACCCTAATCCAATACTCCTGAACAAGCCAATCAAGGTCTTCAGGATTACTAGTAATACATGGGAAGGTGAGTTTTATAAGGGTTGGACCTAAGCTCTGCTGGAAAGTGGTCCTCTAGGACTGATGTTGTCGATCTCCATGCCCATTAATATAATATTTAGCTGGTTATGAATACAGTTACACTCACATGAACCAATAAAAAGTAAATCAGTGGAGCACATTCACAGAGGCTGTATGTTATAAATGAAGTGTCAGAATTGGACATTTCAAAAATGTAGATTTAAACAAGAAGGACCAAGCAGTGTAAAAAAAGACAACGTAGTCAAACCTGCACTGATAACTGGAGAGGAATATCAACAGGTCGGTTGTTCTTCTTGTAAGTCATGTAGCTGTAATCCAAGTAAAACCTCTGCAGGTGAAGAGTCAGCACTTCTGGAAGTTCAGGAATGGAGCATTTCTGAAAGAAATATAATCTCAATTAGAATAAAGTCAGCATGTTTCAATTGTATATTTTCTATATACTATTTGTATTGCCAATATTATTATCTTTTGTTTCATGTGTCACAGAAAGCATGTTTGTTTTAAATCTCAAGTGCTGATCTTTCCATTAAAGGACTGTTTGCATGCGATTTCACTTGTTTAACTTTAGTTAGTGTCGCTAGTGTCGCTGCTTGAGCAAAAAGAGTATCTGCAAAGTTACAGCGCTGAAAGTTCACTGCAAACGGAGATATTGTCTTTTAAAGTTACAGTGGTTTATTGCCTACAAAAATTGCCGGTTTGGACTACAACGAGCTTCTTCCTGGGTTGGTGACATCATAAAGATCAGTCTCCGCAGATTTGACTTCTGCCCGTAATGGGAAGGGGCGTGGTGTTTCACTTCAGCCAATAGAAATACAGGAAACTACATTTGGCCATCTAACCAATCTAAGACCATTGCGTTTTTCGGAGGGATGGGTTTTCATAGAAGCAGGAAGCAGACAAGCCGTTCAAAGGACAGTGGAGACAGCGGTGTGAAATAAAGGTAAAATATAAGAAAATACAGTGTTTAAAAAAAAAAAAAAAGTATTAAGACATGTTTTACTGTACCCCATAAACACAACCAAGCCTAGAAAAAAACATGGAACCGCCCCTTTAACACTTGAGAGATTTGGTAAGACTATTGAAGTTCTACATTTAAAAAAATAAAAATTCATTTGTAAGTAAAATATGAAGCTCACCATTTCCATGTCCGCCTTAGTGTTGCATTTTTTACAGAACAGCTGATCCTCTCCCTTCATGAGCATTACTTCAAACTGTTCATTCAAACAGTTTTGCTGAAACATACCATTTTAAGAATAAGAAATCATGGCAAACAATACATCTGACTCGTGCTGGAAAAGTGACTCTGGATTTATGGTCTCATGTTGAACTCTGTAACACTTTATTTTAAGGTTCAGTTATTAACTATTAACTAGTGTCTTATGATCATGCATATTACTATGATATTGTCTGTTTGTTAGCACTTCTAAAGCTCATATTAATGCCTTATTCTGCATGAGCTTATTCTACATCCCTTAATCCGACCCAATACCTAAACTTAAACGCTACAAAAACTACCTTACTAACTATTAATAAGCAGTAAATTAGGAGTTTATTGAGGCAGAAGGCGGAGCTAATAGTGAATATGTGTTCCCCATACTAAAGTGATACCTTGAATTCATACTAATTTGAACAAATTTACATGGAGAGAAAAATCATAAGAATTAATTTGTAAGGATTTTATGCCCAAAACTAACAATCCACCCCAATTCCTGCCTGGATTATAATTGTATACATATTTTATTGCTTGGAGGTTTTTTTGTTCAGTGCTCAAGCAATGCTAGGTTGTCTCAGATGTTTCTCCTTTATCCAAACTATAACTTAACTATAACCTATATTTTGCAAATGAATTGTAAGTACCTTATTATTGGAAAGTGTTACCTATATTTTTAGATGCTACTTTGGTTCAGACATTAATTGTCTTCATTTATTGTCTTGTAATACTTACTACATTAATTTTATATAGATCAGAGTCCATAGCAATGGCCAAAGAAAAAAATGTATTGATTTCCTCAACGGAGTCATGGTTCCCATGCATGCAGGTGGTCAAGTGTTTCTTCTTTCCCTGGAATATCTGTAAAATATTGCAAAATTACATCATAAAGATGAATCACTTAAGAATCACATTATGGTATTTGAGTAGTTTTATTGGTATATATTTTATAGTTCCAGATTTACTAAATTTTCTGGTGTTTGAAAGCTACTATCGGGTTTACTAAAGATACACAGTAAGAAATTAGCAATGTTAACTTTTGGACACAGATATTTTCAACTGATCTTCTTGCATTTGCATTTCTGTGAGTTTGTCTTTTAGAGACGCAACATTAATGGGAGTAGAGTATTTACATTTTTTTTCTTGTTGAGTGACCATATTGAGCAAATAATCATTTTGCCATTGATGTGGTGCTTTGGATCTGGTTGGGATGTCAATTTGCCGGTACTTTCTGATATGACCGACTGAAGGGTGGAGGGGGACAGAGGAGAGAGCTGAATGTTCTGAAGAGTGTACGTGTGTTTGAAGTGCTGTTGATCTTGTTAAGGAAATAGGACACTTTAATCGCATGGACTTCATCTGAGCATGATGAGAGCAGGGATTGATACTTATTCAGGTCGGATGAGTCGTTTGATTGGCTAACTAAGCAAACTAATGAACTAATTTTAACAAATTAATCATCACAAAATGTGTTGTCATCAAATAGACATACAGATGTGTTAAGAAATAAAACAGGCTGTTAGTAGATCAACTGCAGAACTTTACACTCCCATCAGCACTTACAGGAGTATACTGGTCTCACAATAAGTCACTCCATTTAGTAAATCTGGCCCATAGTGTCTTTTAAGTCGTATTCAAATTACGCAGAAACTGTTACTGGCGTGATGATATCTGATGTAGTGTAAGCATTTTAATCTGCAAACTAATCCGTGAACTATCTTTTTAAGTATCCCTTTAAACTTTTTCAAAAGCATCTTATTTCATGGTTGTTTAGATAACATAAAAAATAGATAACAGTTTCTCTTGAAACAGAACCATTGCATGATTTACTCTATCACACACAGCACTTTATGTTGTGTTCAGATCATACCTTGGCTGTTTCTTCTTCAATCTCACTCAGTATCTTCTGATAGTATTCTGCTGCGTCCTGCTGCTCGTGAACTGAAATAAAACTGCTTTTAGAACTTTCGTTGGATTTAAACTCAAGTGTTTTTGATCAGGAAACCTGATCAAGTGATTTCAGGAAACCGGAGGAGGGATTTTTTTTCTTTCTTTCCAGTAAGAATGGTACAGTAAAATACATCAACTTACCATTTCTAATGTCTAGAGCTTTCGTGATTCCTGCTGTAGAGACACTTCCCTTTTTAGAATCTAAACTCTCAAATAACTCCTGAAGTGCAGAAGAAACATCTTCTGTCTTTGTTCCCTTCTTGTGCTTCAAACTGTAAAACAACACAGCATTTGTTGTCACAGCATTGTCAACACAGCATTTCTATGGTTGTATTATTAACAATAACATTCTAGCACGTCTTACTTCATGACAGCTTCTCTGAAGTCCTCAGTCATGAAGAGTGTTTGCAGTACTGCATTCAGATAACACGTGGCTCCTTGATTCACCAATCCACTGTAGTCTTTAGAATGAAAGGACACTTTAAATATGACACTGTTCAACAAAGATTAAATTACAGAATTACGAATAATATACACTTTGAAATCTCATGATATCTCTATACATTATGAAACTCTATTATAACTGCTTCTACTCTATCAGAGTTCTAGTCTAAACATTTTCCTTTTCTTTCTTTCTGTACTTGCTTGTATTGTACTCTTATTTTTACTGTTGGTGCAGCACTGTGGTCTGGCTGTGGCCGTTTTTAAACATGCTCCATAAATAAACCTGAAATTGATATTGACCTGGACATCAGATGTATTATTTATTATTTAATGTTAATATTGTCAAATTAAAAACATACAACAATATCACACATTATCAAATTAAACAAAGGTTAACTTTATTATACTGTTCTGTCATTAATGTATAACTACACAGGAACAAATAAGTATCGCAATATTAACACTCACATATTGCGATACTTAATATTAATACTAGTAGTAACACTACTACAATATAGTAACTCCTATTAACTAACAAGTCTCATTAATGAGTTAGTAAGTAATAGTCCTTAGTCGAATGTGTTAGTTCACTATTTGCTAATCAACAACTATTATATTTTTCATAACTTTAAGAGGACTACTAAGAACTATTATATATTGATTCATAATTAACATGAATAATGTATAATAATTCTAAAATCAGTGTATTATTACTGATGTATTACTAAATCCTTCTAAAGGAATTACTAATTATTTGGATCAGTATTTGCATTATTGTAATGATTATTGTTTTTAATCCTGGTCCTGGGAACCCACAGCACTGCGCATTTCCAATGTCTCTCTTATCTGACACAATCAACTCAGCGCATGGATCTCTCGGCTAATGATCAGGGGTCTCATTTATAAAGTGTGCGTACGCACAAAACAAGGCTGGAAATGTACGTACGCCAGTTCCCACGCAAAGGTTGTGATCTATAAAAAAACAAACTTGATGGGAGATTGTGCGCACCTTTAGACAAACTTTGAGCCGTGCGTACACAATCCAAACCAGCAAAACTGCATGAATTTTATTTGATTTGAAGTGTTTAAAATTAATAAAATATTTTTTAATTAAAACAACATTTTATTTAAAAATACAAAAATACCTGAGGAGTATTTTATAAAAAAAATTTTATTGATATTTTGATATATTTTTTTCTACACCATAAAAAGGATATTGAATGATTTTCAGCAATGTAATGTGTAAGGCACAAATGATATTTATAGTCCATATCTAATATTTTTCAATGTCTTTTACCTTTGACAGTGTTAAACATGGTGTCATGTGGATGGGAATATGCATGCAATTGATATGCAGATGAGGTCATGCACAGTAAAACATCTGAGATACAATGTGTTCGGTGTCGCCCAGCCTGCAGCTCTACAAATGTCTGTCAGCGAGGCGCCACGCGCCAACGCCCACGAGGCAGCTACACTTCTAGTAAAGTGTGCTTTGACCCCAAGGGGGCATGGCAAGCCCTGAACCTGGTAAGCCAGGCCTCTGCTTGGAGAGAGCCTTCCCTTTCTGCTTCCCTCCGAAACAGAGCTGGTCTGAGGTCCTGAAGCACCGCGTCCTGTCTACGTAAGCGCGAAGGGCGCATACTGGACAGAGCAGTACCGAGGCTGGGTCTGCCTCCTCCAAGGGCAGCGCTTGCAGGTTCAACACCTGGTCCCTGAAGGGAGTGGTAGGAACATTGGGCACATATCCAGGCCGGGGTCTCAGGAAAACGTGAGAGTTAGCCGGCCCGAATTCCAGGCATGCTTCGTCGGCCGAGAATGGACGAGGCCCTAGCTGAAGTGATAGTGGCGACCACTAGTGGTGGTAGGCCACTCAAACCTGCCGCGTCCCATCCAGGAGCCACACGTGGAGGTTCCAGAGGTCGGGACGTGGGTGCCACACGGTGCCCCCTATCTGAGAAAGGAGGTCCTTCCTCAGAGGAATAGGCCAGGGAGGTGCTGTCGCAAGGAGTATGAGTTCGGAGAACCAGGTCCGGCCGGGCCAATGCGGGGCGACCATGAGGACCTGCTTCTTGTCATCCCTGATCTTGCACAGGAGCTGTGCGAGAAGGCTCACTGGGGGAAACGCATACTTGCGCAGGCCCTGCGGCCAGCTGTGCGCTAGTGCATCCGTGCCGAAGGGCCCTTCAGTCAGGGAATAGTACCAGCGGCAATGGGAGGAGTCGTGGGAGGCAAACAGATCTATCTGCGTCTCCAAACTGGTCCCATATCAGCTGAACCGCTTGGGGATGGAGCCGCCATTCCACCGGTAGAGGCTGAAACCGCGTCAGCTCGTCATCGAGCCTTGAGCGCTCGGGACACGGTCGGAGGATTCCACTCGAGCCTGATGCTCTCGGCTGCCCGGGCTAGTATGGCCGTTAGCTCTGGATCAGACTCGGACAATGCTGGCACTCCCGAGGGAGGCAACACAGCCGAATCCTCACTTCCAGAGGAATCAAACCCGCCTTGAGATGCGGTGATCGACATGGCGTCATCCGCCGGCGCCCCGAATAAGACACTGGGCCCAGGCCGGGAAACACCAGCACCTTCATCCGGAAGCACCACAAGCAGTGTTGCGGAGGGGGGTGTGGCCCGAGGCACGTGCGGCGGTTTGCTCCACACCGTTACCCTCAGATCACCCTGACCACCAGCCAAAGTGCTGCCTCTCTCGGAGACATCAGATTGGGGTGTGGTAGAAGGGGCTCTCCCTCCAGCACGGAGTTCACCGAGTCTCGATCTCAACACTGCGATGGTCATATTGCCGCAGTGGGAACATGACGCATCCATGAACGGCCGCTCAGCATCCACTAAGCCCAAGCAAACCAAGCACCGCTCATTTCCGTCAAGCGCATTAACCAGCCGACCACACCCAGGAACGGAGCACGGGCGAGACATCTTTAAAAAGACGTGCCACGTGCAGCTCTTTTTGTGAGGAGTTTTTACTCAAGCAGAGTGCTGAGATGCCCAGGGAGAACACACAGACCTGCACAGACCACTGCACAGATCGACAGGAATGCAGAACCCGCTGGAATGCGCCGTCACACCAACACTCTGAGGAGATACTCGTCTTGAAGAGAAGATTGCTAAGGTAGGCAAGTTTAAACTCGCCTTGCATTAGGCAAATTCCGCAGACCCATGACATCTCCATGTCATTGGATTGTTTTGATTGAGATTGAAGGCAGCTGGCTTTCTAAGCGAAAGCCCCATTTCGTCAGTACTGTCGTAACTCGTAGTGTACTGACTGAAAGGGAACTAGGCGTTGTCAGCTCCATATATGGTGATTTCGGGGAGGAATCAGGGTGGAGAAGCACAAACACTCAATCTGCTGCTGGGTGTTATTTATAAAGTGATTTTTGGGCAGCTTCTGGTGTACGTATGGTTTTATAAATCAGAATTTTTTTGTGTGTACGCAAAATCTAGCTTTTGTACGTACGTACAATTTTTGGATGAAATCTACGCAAAGTTTTATAAATGAGAACCCTGGTGATTTAAATGAGTTTTTTAAAGAAAGGAAGACAGTGCTGTGAGTCCCCAATACCAGGATTAAAAAAAACACTCAACTTCACGTCAAGGTTCGAGGTTGATAATTGATTACAAGCCGAAACGGCTTTTGGTGCAGCAAGTTGCAATGCAATCCTGCACCAGTGGAGCTACCAAGCAAGTTTTCAAATCCACAAAGCATGTATTCGAAAACTTTATTCGATTAGAAATCATGCGCTTTAGTATAAGAGTTTTGAGGCCACCTCACAAGCTTCCAATCACTTTTAAACATGTTTAAAATATTTGGGAAGTTGGCCTGATTTTAACAATGTATAGGCTGTTCCCTTTTGCCATATAATACACAAACACATCACAGGCTAAATCGAGTATTATTAGCCTCAGTGACTGCAACCATACAGTGTGTGTATACACTGTCACATGCACACACATGCACACAAATTAGTTTTTTCACAGATGAATAACTGAACAGAAACTGTGTAAAGAGTGTATTTTAAGTGATTGTTGGAAAACCATAGCAATGCCACCATCCCTACCAGTAGACCTTGGGAAACTAATAAAACAACAGTTTGATGGACAAAGTTCCTCAAAAACTGACAACTCACCAACACCGGACCCGGCTTCCCTCAGTAAGTGACTGGCATGTCCGGTGTTGTTGCATATGGACCTATCATTAACTAGGGACATATTCAAATGAGGCTCTGATGACAATACAGTCTCCGGACAAGGCAGATATTTACATAATCCAGTTACAACATACGTGCAAGAAAATGCCTAAATCTGTAAAAAAGAAACAACTTTTTAGACTTTTTAACTATCCACAGAGCATACGACATATGCAATGATCTTGATAATTTATGCATGATGTTTGTGTTGAATACTCTGGAACAGTCTTCCTAGCATTGTTCGGGAAGCAGACACACTCTGTCAGTTTAAATCTAGACTAAAAACACATCTCTATACTATGGCATACACACAGAACATTTTTAACTTTCATTATTCAATTCAATTGACTGATTGTTAGGCTGCATTAACTAGGTCAGCCGGAACCGGGAACACTTCCCATAACACCTGATGTACTCGTTACATCATAAAAAGAGTGGCATCTACACTAATGTTAGTCTCTCCGGGAGGTTTATCCCGGATCTGGGCCCTGTCCGGATCGGATGGTGGACCTGCCTGGACATGACCAGCTCATCCTGGAGTGTCTGCTGAGCCGTGTCAAATGGTGTCTCCTCCGAATTTGCCTCACTGAAACGACATGCTCAAAACCCGTCTTCGGCGCAATAACTCCGATCTTTCATGTATTCATACTCTTGTGTAATCGACGCCCCATCCTAAATAAATCTGTCTCTTCCGTGATACCCTGAACATTTTGAATATTCCAATCTAATATGATTTCTGACCTGTAAGGTTGCCAGAATAATAATCTTACACGGTGTGTTAATAGGCCAGAGGAGAACTGGCACCCCGACTGAGTCTGGTTTCTCCCAAGGTTTATTTTTCTCCATCATGCCCCGATGGAGTTTTGGTTCCTTGCCACTGTTGCCTTTGGCTTGGCTTGCTCAGTTGGGGACACTAAAAATATGATTAAAGTTATTCAACTTATTATACAAATAAAGTGTATGAATTAGGTCTTATTTAATTCTATAAACTATAATACTGATCTGCCAACATTGTCGCTATATGATAAATTAAAATAAGCTGATAACATCACTGTTTTCTCCAGAACGACTGTACAGCCAAATCTAATTTTGGCGCAATATTATCCTGTTTGACACTGTGAAGCTGCTTTGACACAATCGTGATTGTAAAAGCGCTATATAAATAAACTTGATTGATTGATTGAGAAGTGTGTTGAAGCCCTGATACGAGTGATGTGAAAATGTCTAAATCAGAACAGTTTATTTTAATCAGATCAGACCAGACACAAGGTGGAACTTTTGTTTGTGTTACATTATTTAATATAATTCCCCACCTTGTAATCTGTCTGCAGTGTTTCAGGTCTCATACCACGATACATTGAGCCATTCAGCTGAATCACAATACTGATAATATTCACTTCAGCAATACTGTTGCAAATGTCATATTTGTTATCAGGCTCCAGAAGAATAATTGCACTAAATATTGAACAGCTTTTCTATTTTAGATTGAGTATTTTTTTATTGTGAGTTCAGATGAAGAAAGTGATGAGTTTAGAAAAGAAAGTACAAGAAAGAGGAATGAGAAGAAAAGATGAGTGATATCAGAGCTTCAGAGTTGTTACTGGAGATATCATGTAAAGATCTGTGTGAAAACAAACCTTTTTTTTTCTGCTGGAGACCGGAGATTATCCTCTTCAGGCTGCTTGTCCATTATTGGTTCTGTGTCAGGTGTTTTACTCTCTGAGTTAAGATCAGATGTTCCTGACTGGTTCTTGGCTTCTGCTGTGCTAGAGGAAACCTCTGGTGTTGACTGATCAGTTGGCTTCAATTCTTCATCTGCTTTGTTTTTGGTGTCAGGTGTTTTGCTCTCTGAGTTAAGATCAGATGTTCCTGACTGGTTCTTGGCTTCTGCTGTGCTAGAGGAAACCTCTGGTGTTGACTGATCAGTTGGCTTCATTTCTTCATCTGCTTTGTTTTTGGTGTCAGGTGTTTTACTCTCTGAGTTAAGATCAGATGTTCCTGACTGGTTCTTGGCTTCTGCTGTGCAAGAGGAAACCTCTGGTGTTGACTGATCAGTTTGCTTCATTTCTTCATCTGCTTTGTTTTTGGTGTCAGGTGTTTTGCTCTCTGAGTTAAGATCAGATGTTCCTGACTGGTTCTTGGCTTCTGCTGTGCTAGAGGAAACCTCTAGTGTTGACTGATCAGTTTGCTTCATTTCTATATCTGCTTTGTTTTTGGTGTCAGGTGTTTTACTCTCTGAGTTAAGATCAGATGTTCCTAACTGGTTCTTGGCTTCTGCTGTGCTAGAGGAAACCTCTGGTGTTGACTGATCAGTTGGCTTTAATTCTTCATCTGCTTTGTTTTTGGTGTCAGGTGTTTTACTCTCTGAGTTAAGATCATATGTTCCTGACTGGTTCTTGGCTTCTGCTGTGCAAGAGGAAACCTCTGGTGTTGACTGATCAGCATCAGTTAGCTTAATTTCTATATCTGCTTTGTTTTGGGTGTCAGGTGTTTTGCTCTCTGAGTTAAGATCAGATGTTCCTGACTGGTTCTTGGCTTCTGCTGTGCTAGAGGAAACCTCTGGTGTTGACTGATCAGTTGGCTTCATTTCTATATCTTCTTTGTTTTTGGTGTCAGGTGTTTTACTCTCTGAGTTAAGATCAGATGTTCCTAACTGGTTCTTGGCTTCTGCTGTGCTAGAGGAAACCTCTAGTGTTGACTGATCAGTTTGCTTCATTTCTATATCTGCTTTGTTTTTGGTGTCAGGTGTTTTACTCTCTGAGTTAAGATCAGATGTTCCTAACTGGTTCTTGGCTTCTGCTGTGCTAGAGGAAACCTCTGGTGTTGACTGATCAGTTGGCTTCATTTCTTCATCTGCTTTGTTTTTGGTGTCAGGTGTTTTACTCTCTGAGTTAAGATCAGATGTTCCTGACTGGTTCTTGGCTTCTGCTGTGCTAGAGGAAACCTCTGGTGTTGACTGATCAGCATCAGCTGGCTTCATTTCTAAATCTGCTTTGTTTTTGGTGTCAGGTGTTTTGCTCTCTGAGTTAAGATCAGACGTTCCTGACTGGTTCTTGGCTTCTGCTGTGCAAGAGGAAACCTCTGGGGTTGACTGATCAGTTGGCTTCATTTCTTCATCTGCTTTGTTTTTGGTGTCAGGTGTTTTAATCAAGTCAATTGTATCTTTTACTGATTTTGAGAGGGTCATCCATGCTTTTATATCATCCCGCCTTGATTATTGTAACAGTCTCTATATAGGCAAGGCAAGGCAAGGCAAGTTTATTTATATAGCACATTTCATACACAATGGCAATTCAAAGTGCTTTACATAGAAAGGAATTAAAATAGGGCTAAAAAATGCATAAGAAAAAGAATACAATGTAAAGAGAATTAAAAGTAATAAAATGATGATAACCAAAGAAAAGAACAGGTAAACTAAAACAGTTATAAAAAATTATTTAAAAAATGATGCATAGATAAGGTGCAATCAGTTGGACGTACAGTGGCACAGTGCTTATTCAGTAAATGCACAGCTGAACAGATGTGTTTTGAGTCTGGATTTGAATGTGGCTACTGTTGGAGCACATCTGATCTGTTCAGGAAGCCGGTTCCAACTACGGCTGGCATAATAGCTAAAGCAGACTCTCCTTGCTTTGAGTGAACTCTTGGTATTTCTAACTGACTTGATCCTGCTGATCTGAGTGATCTGTTGGGTTTGTATTTAATCAGCATATCTGCGATGTATTGAGGTCCTAGGTCATTGAGTGATTTATAAACAAGTAATAGTACTTTAAAATCGATCCTAGATGTAACTGGAAGCCAGTGTAAAGACCTGAGGACTGGTGTGATATGGTCATATTTTCTGGTTCTGCTCAGAATCCTGGCAGCAGCATTCTGTATGAGCTGCAGCTGTCTAATGGTCTTTTTGGGAAGGCCAGTGAGAAGTCCATTACAATAGTCCACCCTACTGGTGATGAAAGCGTGAACCAGTTTCTCTAAGTCTTGCCTGGAGACAAAACATCTAATCCTTGCAATATTTTTCAGATGATAGTATGCTGATTTAGTTATTGCTTTGACATGACTACTGAAACTCAGGTCTGACTCCAAAATTACACCAAGATTCCTGACTTGATTTTTTGTTATCAGACCTTTAGCCTCAAGATACGCGTTCACCTTGAGAATTTCATCTTTGTTTCCAAATGTAATGATTTCAGTTTTGTCTTTGTTTAACTGAAGATAGTTTTGGCACATCCAGTTGTTAACTTCATCAATGCATTTGCACAGGGAGTCAATGGGGCTGTAGTCATTAGGTGACAGTGCTAAGTAGAGCTGGGTGTCGTCAGCATAGCTGTGGTAAGCAATATTGTTCTTTTTCATTATTTGGCTCAGTGGCAGCATATACAGGTTAAACAGGAGAGGTGCTAGAATTGACCCTTGTGGGACTCCGCATGTCATGGACGTCCACTCAGACTTATGGTCTCCTATACTCACATAATAACCTCTCCCTTCTAAGTATGATCTGAACCATCTGAGGACCATCCCAGAAAGCCCGACCCAGTTTTCCAGCCTGTCTAGAAGTATGTTGTGGTCAACAGTGTCGAATGCAGCACTGAGATCGAGTAGAACCAGAATTGATGTTTTGCCTGTATCAGTATTCAAGCGAATATCATTTATAATCTTTATGAGCGCTGTCTCTGTGCTGTGATGCGGTCAGAAACCAGATTGAAAATTGTCAAAGAATCCGTTTGAGTTTAAGAATTTGTTTAGTTGATTGAAAACAACTTTTTCGATGATTTTGCCTATGAAGGGGAGATTTGAGATTGGTCTGTAGTTGCTCAGTATGGAGTTATCTAGATTTCTCTTTTTCAGAAGAGGCTTAACTATTGCAGTTTTAAGGGCGGTTGGAAAAGTCCCATAGAGAAGTGAGGAGTTCACCACTTCTAGGAGATCTGCTTTCAAACAGTTAAACACACTTTTGAAAAAAGAAGTGGGGAGTGTGTCTAGGGCACAGTTTGATGTTTTAAGATGCTGTACTGTGTCTTCTAAAATTTTACCGTCAATTGTTTCGAAATCAGACATAGTAATTTTCCGAGGGTTTGGTCTGATCTGACTGACCCCAGAGCAACTAGAGGATGTGCTGATCGCCTTTCTGATATTTTTGATTTTCTCTGAGAAGAAGGAAGCAAACTCACTGCATTTGCTGTCTGAGAGCATTTCTCTGGGAATGTGACTCGGGGGGGGGGGGTTTGTTAGTCTGTCTACAGTAGCAAAAAGAGTGCGCGTGTTGTTTATGTGTTTGTTTATAATATTTGAGAAGAAGGTCTGTCTAGCTTTGCCTAGTTCAACATTGAAAGCATGAAGGCTGTCTTTATAGATGTTATAATGGACTACAAGTTTTGTCTTCCGCCACTTTCGTTCAGATTTTCTGCATTGTCTTTTCATTATTTGAACTGCTGTTGAGTTTCTCCATGGTGCCTTTTGTTTGCCATTCTTTTTCCTGACTTTCAGAGGGGCAATATCATCCATTACACTCTTAACTTTTGAGTTAAAGGAGTCAAGGAGAAAATCAACAGAGTCTGCAGATATGCTTGGTGTTAGAGATAAAGCCTTCATAAACAGCACATTAGTGTTCTCATTTAAGCGTCTCTTTTTGACAGAGACAGATCTAGCTTCAATGGCAGGAGAGATTGATATGTCAAAGAAAATACAGAAATGATCAGACAGTGCCACATCCTTAATAACAATCGATGAAATGTTTAGACCCTTACTGATAAGTAAATCTAGAGTGTGTCCACGATTGTGTGTGGGTCCATTTACATGCTGTGTCAAATCAAAAGTGTTAAGAACAGTCATGAGCTCTTTTGTTGTACTGGATTCAATATTATCTATGTGAATGTTAAAATCCCCAGCAATAGCAAAACAGTCAAACTCTGAGGAAATTATTCATAACAGTTCTGTAAATTCCTCAATAAAGGCTGGAGAGTACTTTGGAGGCCTGTAAACAATGATAAGCAGGATGCGTGGAGAACCTTTTAACACAATACCCAGATATTCTAGAGACAAATAGTCACCAAATGATACTTGCTTACATTGATAGAAATCTTTAAAAAGAGCAGCAACACCCCCACCTCTCCTAACAGCTCTGCAAACACTCATAAAAGTAAAGTTAGGAGGGGCTGCTTCATTGAGGACTGTTGCACTACAGTTTTCTTCTAACCACGTTTCATTTAGAAGCAAAAAATCAAGGTTGTTTGTGGTTATTAAGTCGCTGACTAGGAATGATTTGTTCTTAAGTGAACAGATGTTTAAAAGTGCTAACTTAACAGTATTAATTTTTTTACCCACATTAGTCTCAGTTTGACAGGTAACAGGCAGCAGATTATATTGGTTTGTTAAACGGCCTGAGAAGGCCTTAGACTTTCTTTCACGTAACAGAACAGAGATAGAGAAAGAGACAGGCACACTGGGTTCCCACTTGTTTTGTAAACATTTGATAAAGTTACTGTTATCATAGCGGGGACCCAAAACATATCACTGAGAGCTGGAATCAGTTGTTTTTGGTTCACCTACAACAGATGGAGGAGGGTGTGGGCCCTGGCGTTGTGACCGAAGAAATCTCACAGGAGGAGGGGGAGCTGGGCCCACAGGCTTTGGTGGTTGTGGGGCTCGACGCTTTTTGGTTGATATCTGGGGGCTCGCAGCAATTGAGTGTCATAGTCTAGTTCCAACAAAAATCAGTTCCTCCATTTTCTCTGAGAAGCCCAGATGCGGGGATGCTGGAGAGAGGAATGACATGTCTGGTGAGAGGGGCTGTTGCTCTGGTGTTATCGGAAGTTGAAGTATGTTGTCCTGGCTTTGCTGTCCATTTGCTGGACAGCTGTATATTTGCTGACTTTGCTGTATATAGGCATTGGTGAGGCATCTCTAAAACGTTTGCAGAGGGTACAAAATGCAGCTGCACGTTGATTAACAGGGACACGTAAACGAGAACACATCACACCTGTTTAGAATTGATTTTAAGATTTTACTTTGAGTTTTTAAATCATTAAATAATATTGCTCCAAAATATCTCTCAGAGCTATTAAAGCCATATGCTCCACCAAGAGCACTTAGGTCTGCTAGGCAACTGCTTCTAGTATGCCCTAATGCAAGACTAAAGAGCAGAGGTGACCGTGCCTTTGCAATAGCGGCCCCCAAACTCTGGAATAATTTGCCTTTGTACATTAGGCAGGCACCTTCACTGGCTGTTTTTAAAAATCATTTAAAAATATATTTGTATAGTGCAGCATACAACACAGTATGAGAGTTACCTGTTAGGAGTTTCTCTTAAGTGTGCGTTTCTGATTATTATTGTATTTATTATTGTATGTTATTTTATTGTCTGTACAGCACTTTGGTGAACATCTGTTGTTTTAAAAAGGTGCTCTATAAATAAACTTTGATTTGATTTGATTTGATTTGATAATAACTTGAAGGAATGCGGATATGAAGGTGATAGTTCTTGGTTTGGGTTCTCAGGGTGCACTTGGAGATCGTAGGAGAGGGCTCAGGAGAGGAATGATGGAGAACACAGAACACACACACGCTGGACACAGGAGATCGCTGGAGACTTGGGAGATGACGTTGGATAAGGGTAAGTATCTTCGTGGGAGTCCTTAAGGTAAGCATAAGAGGTTAGTTCCTATTGCAAACGAGACCGGACAACTACTGCATGTGTGTTCGTGACTCTTATACTGTGGGTGATCGGGGGGTGGGGGGGGGGGGGGTGGGGGGGGGATGATGGGATGCAGGTGTGCGTGATTAAAACTCAGGTGATCGTGATCGCTGTGTGACTGTGCCGTGGGAGCCTGGCGTGTCTGTGACAGATGTGTGATACCTCAAAAATCCACACACATGACCTTGTTGCCAGTCTTTAGTGACACATCACACACACATCTCTAGGTCAGTCACTCCTCAGAGACCAAATATACACTTTAGAAAACAAGAAACCTAAAGCAAAATCATAACTGGATAGAATCATTATAATAATATAGGAAGGTAAATATTGATTAAGGTTTTGATTATGAAGTTAATTAGGATAAATGTACTATATACAGGTATATTGAAGCGGCAGTGGATTTCAGAATACCCCTTTCAATAGCTTCTCAGTTGTTCATGATTAGTTCATATCTTAGCTAATCATGAGTTCATGTTGAATTAACTATTAATTCTTGTATTAATACATCATTATTAATGTCCTGTTATTGTAAAGTGTTACCAATTGTTCAAATGAAGGCTAACGATCTGCGGGTGAAGGTCTCTTGCGCATTCTGTATTTTCAGCTGGGCAAAAGGATTTTATTCCAATTCCTCTTTATCTGACTCCATTTATCATAATTTCAAATTTAGGTTAGGTTGCCAATTGGCTATTTGGTCATTTATATTTAATAGTTAACACACATTTAATTATTCTGTTTAAATCCTTGAAATTATACCCACTCATAATCTACTAGAGATGGTTAATAAATGCAGAGTAAATCAGAATAGATCAAAATGTAACAATTTATTAACAGTCAGGTAAACTGTATAATGCTAATTACATAATCAATTCAAAGATGGTCCATACATAACATTAGATACTCTGAAGTAAAGAATAAAATATGGATACATGACTTCTTAAAATTACATAATGCTGAGCATGTAGTTGACACTCAGTGTTACGGGCTGACCAATATAAAATGTCATGCCCTGAGCCTTTCTGAAACATCTCTTAAAATATCAGACCAATATGTAAATCTCTTTCAAATGTAAACATATGATAACAATGGTTATTAGCATTAATCAAGCCCTATAGACAGGAGGTAAAGGCCAATTGGCCGAAGACACACCACACCCATCACACATTAAGCAAAATATCTCTAAACTCTTAAAACATTTAAGTTTACTTCTGTGGGGATGAGACCTTTGTACCAGTCACACTGAGACATTTCAAACGATATCAAACATGTATAATATTGTATTATGAGAATTCACATAAAGATTTTGATGGTGAATTGTGGACGAGGGATGGGGGAAGAGACAGTGAAAAGAAAGGCATGTAAATTAAAGTCATTCTTAGATGATTCACTCAGTGTGACGTCGTCTTGGATCGGGATGCTAAATGCATGAGTGAATTTAGATGCTAATTTCCTTTATTGCTAGTTTTCAAAGCCTTACATTTTCTGAAGAAAAGCAAGCATGCCGTGTCAGAGGTGATGTGTCTGTTGAAAAAAAGCAAGATTGAAAGACACTACAGTGATGATACCACACACACCATGCAGAGGTTTCTGGCTGCCAATAAAATACATTTTGTTTAGCGCTTTTCACAATACTTAGTGTTTCAAAATAGCTTAACTTTTTTTTTTTACAACTAAGAGTGGTTCATATGGCAGAAATGTGCAGTTCAATGATAATATAAATCATGCACTAAAACACTAGTACAAATGTTAAAGTAGTTTGTTTTATTAAATGACATCACAAAGTTTCATACCTGACATCATACATTTTCTGAATCTGTAACATAAATAAAAAAAAATATCAAATAAAAATTGGTACCAATAAATCACGTAAAAAAGTCTAAATTGAGAAATGTATTTGCATACTTGAGTTTTGACAATGTGACTTAATGTACAGTATGTTCACACAAAATTAGCTTTTAACCATGCAGATGTGAATCTGTTTATTGAATATATCAACAGAGGAAGAAAAACTCACCCTGTTCACTGCGGAGTCATTAAATCGATACCACTGCCAGTCCTTAAATGACTTGATGTCAGCATAGTAGTGACCACCACTGAGAGAACCAGTGTGATGGACTAAAGCATACAGGTCATACTTATGAAGACCACTTTTCTCTTCCTGAAAGAGGCATAATGTATATATAAACACTATATTTAAATATTGGTGCTGTGTGCATTTATGCTTACATTTATGGAGGTCAGTCAAATGTCCATATACTCTATATCAGGGGTCTCCAAACCTGTTCCTGGAGAGCCACTGTCCTGCAGACTTCAGCTCCAATCCTGCTCCAACACACCTGGCTGTAATTATCAAGTGACTCTGAAGACCTTCACTAGCTGGTTCGGGTGTGTTTGATCAGGGTTGGAGCTAAACTCTGCAGGATGTTGGCCCTCCAGGAGCAGAAATTGGAGATCCCTTCTCTATAGAAATCTCTATGTCAGGGACGGGCAACTTCGGTCCTGGAGGGCTGCTGTCCTGCAGAGTTTAGCACAAACCCTAATCCAATACTCCTGAACAAGCCAATCAAGGTCTTCAGGATTACTAGTAATACATGGGAAGGTGAGTTTTATAAGGGTTGGACCTAAGCTCTGCTGGAAAGTGGTCCTCTAGGACTGATGTTGTCGATCTCCATGCCCATTAATATAATATTTAGCTGGTTATGAATACAGTTACACTCACATGAACCAATAAAAAGTAAATCAGTGGAGCACATTCACAGAGGCTGTATGTTATAAATGAAGTGTCAGAATTGGACATTTCAAAAATGTAGATTTAAACAAGAAGGACCAAGCAGTGTAAAAAAAGACAACGTAGTCAAACCTGCACTGATAACTGGAGAGGAATATCAACAGGTTGGTTGTTCTTCTTGTAAGTCATGTAGCTGTAATCCAAGTAAAACCTCTGCAGGTGAAGAGTCAGCACTTCTGGAAGTTCAGGAATGGAGCATTTCTGAAAGAAATATAATCTCAATTAGAATAAAGTCAGCATGTTTCAATTGTATATTTTCTATATACTATTTGTATTGCCAATATTATTATCAGTTGTTTTTCGAATGACAATATCTCCAACAGAAAACAGGTTTTTAAATCTCAAGGACTGATCTTTCCATTAACACTAAAGAGATTTGGTAAGACTATTGAAGTTCTACATTTAAAAAAATAAAAATTCATTTGTAAGTAAAATATGAAGCTCACCATTTCCATGTCCGCCTTAGTGTTGCATTTTTTACAGAACAGCTGATCCTCTCCCTTCATGAGCATTACTTCAAACTGTTCATTCAAACAGTTTTGCTGAAACATACCATTTTAAGAATAAGAAATCATGGCAAACAATACATCTGACTCGTGCTGGAAAAGTGACTCTGGATTTATGGTCTCATGCTGAACTCATATTAATTTGTACAAATTAACATGGTGACAAAATCACAATAATTAATTTGTATGAATTTTATGCCCAAGGCGAACAACCAAGCAATTATAATTACATATTTTTTTAATTAGCAAAATTCAACTTCAAAGCATTTTCTGATGATTTGGTAAGATACATATTTTATTGTTTAGCGTTTTTTTTATTTCAGTGCTCAAGCAATGCTAGCATGTCTCAGATGTTTCTCCTTCATCCAAACTATGACTTAACTTTAGCTAATAGTTTGCAAATTATTTCTAAGTACCTTATTATTGTGTACTTATTATAAAGTGGTACCTATATTTTTAAATGCTACTTTGCTCTAGACTGTAATTGTCTTTGTTTATTATCTCAACATACTTACCACATTTATGTTATATTCAGTAAGTCCGAGTCCAGAGTCCATAGCAATGGCCAAAGAAAAAAATGTATTGATTTCCTCAACGGAGTCATGGTTCCCATGCATGCAGGTGGTCAAGTGTTTCTTCTTTCCCTGGAATATCTGTAAAATATTATACTAAAATATGAAATACTAATTTTATTAAATATTAAATACTAATCTATTTTACTAATGATATGATACTAATCTAAGGAGATAAATAAAGTTTTAAACTAAACTAAAACTAAAATATTGCAAAATTACATCATAAAGGTGAATCACTTAAGAATCACATTATGGTATTTGAGTAGTTTTATTGGTATATACTTTATAGGGCCAGATTTACTAACGTTTAAAAGCTACTATCGGGTTTACTAAAGATACACAGTGAGAAATTAGCAATGTAAACTTTTGGACACAGATATTTTCGTCTGACCTTACTGCATGTGCATTTATAAGACTTTTACTTTTAGAGACGCAACATTTAGGGAGGAGATTATTTAAATAAATCAAGCAACATAATTTACTAAGGTTTGTGGTAGTCAATTTACTGGTATTGATGCCATTATTTAATGCCCAAAAAAAGCATGACAAGCTGATTTAGCACTTGATTTGCTGAGAGAGTTGCTGCTATAGGAAGCGCAGCAGAGAACGTCCTCGTTCCCTGAAGAAAGGGAAAGGAGAAGTCATGTCGGAACGCACCAATGAATTGGGATCTCAATTCTCCTGTACATTCCGACGTGACCAACTGAAAGGGACAGAGACACACTATGAAATTTGATTTGATTTGATTTATGTTTCCATTGCGGTCATTGATTTTAAATAAAAATTCACTCCTTGTTAAAGACACACTGGAATTTTGTAGTATAAATAAAAAATTATAAAATTTACAATCACAATTAAACACCATATACCAATACACATTCAGCACTAAAACAACATAAAACTAACCACTTGTGAAATACTTGAGATAACTTGTGCAATATCCATACTACTATACCATTATAATAATGTTTATTATAATAAAAATATGTAATATGTAATATATGCTCTTGAGTTGATTCCATCAAATATATCTAAAAAGGGTTACATCAACATGCGTAAAAAAAATATTCCAAAACAATTTTTTTCAGCTTATCCAATCATACACAATACAAATCAGATACAAATAATATAGAATCTGTTTTGCTTCAATGCATTAAGATTTTCACAGAGCCACTCTCTCACCTTAGCTCTACACCTAATTGCATCTGTATTCTACCAATATTCGGTAACGCTTTAGATTACGGCCCGGAAAGTACTGCATAATTTAAGTGAATTTACAGCATAACTTTCTGTAATTATAGTGTAACTATAAAGTAAGTATATGGGAACAATATGTAATATTGGGGGAATAAAGGGGTACTATCAGGATGATAGTATTATTACTGCAAGTATAATTACCCCTTAATTAAACAATACTTACAGTATAATTACCCCTTAATTAAACAATACTTACAGTATAATTACCCCTTAATTAAACAATACTTACAGTATAATTACCCCTTAATTAAACAATACTTACAGTATAATTACCCCTTAATTAAACAATACTTACAGTATAATTGCCCCTTAATTAAACAATACTCACAGTATAATTACCCCTTAATTAAACAATACTCACAGTATAATTACCCCTTAATTAAACAATACTCACAGTATAATTACCCCTTAATTAAACAATACTCACAGTATAATTACCCCTTAATTAAACAATACTCACAGTATAATTACCCCTTAATTAAACAATACTCACAGTATAATTACCCCTTAATTAAACAATACTCACATTATAATTACCCCTTAATTAAACAATACTTACAGTATAATTACCCCTTAATTAAACAATACTTACAGTATAATTACCCCTTAATAAAACAATACTCACAGTATAATTACCCCTTAATTAAACAATACTCACATTATAATTACCCCTTAATTAAACAATACTTACAGTATAATTACCCCTTTATTAAACAATACTCACAGTATAATTACCCCTTAATTAAACAATACTCACAGTATAATTACCCCTTAATTAAACAATACTTACAGTATAATTACCCCTTAATTAAACAATACTCACAGTATAATTACCCCTTAATTAAACAATACTCACAGTATAATTACCCCTTAATTAAACAATACTCACAGTATAATTACCCCTTAATTAAACAATTCTCACAGTATAATTACCCCTTAATTAAACAATACTCACAGTATAATTACCCCTTAATTAAACAATACTCACAGTATAATTACCCCTTAATAAAACAATACTCACAGTATAATTACCCCTTAATTAAACAATACTCACAGTATAATTACCCCTTAATTAAACAATACTCACAGTATAATTACCCCTTAATTAAACAATACTCACAGTATAATTACCCCTTAATTAAAAAATACTCACAGTATAATTACCCCTTAATTAAACAATACTCACAGTATAATTACCCCTTAATTAAACAATACTTACAGTATAATTACCCCTTAATTAAACAATACTCACAGTATAATTACCCCTTAATTAAACAATACTTACAGTATAATTACCCCTTAATTAAACAATACTCACAGTATAATTACCCCTTAATTAAACAATACTCACAGTATAATTACCCGTTAATTAAACAATACTCACAGTATAATTACCCCTTAATTAAACAATACTCACAGTATAATTACCCCTTTATTAAACAATACTCACAGTATAATTACCCCTTAATTAAACAATACTCACAGTATAATTACCCCTTAATAAAACAATACTCACAGTATAATTACCCCTTAATTAAACAATACTTACAGTATAATTACCCCTTAATTAATCAATACTCACAGTATAATTACCCCTTAATTAAACAATACTCACAGTATAATTACCCCTTAATTAAACAATACTCACAGTATAATTACCCCTTAATTAAACAATACTCACAGTATAATTACCCCTTAATTAAACAATACTCACAGTATAATTACCCCTTAATTAATCAATACTTACAGTATAATTACCCCTTAATTAAACAATCCTCACAGTATAATTATTACGTATATTTACATTTATTTATAATACATTTTCAGAGATTTCAAACAAACTTCTTTCACGTTCTCATTATGGGGCATAGTTTGTAGAATTTAGGAAAATATTGATTTTAATCCATTTTGGAATAAGGCTGTAACATAACATAAAATGTGGAAAAAGTGAAGCATTGTGAATACTTTCCGGATGCACTGTACAATTTTGTTGTTGTATGTTTGATTAAACACTCCACGACCTACCAGTTGAGAAAGTATGAGCTATACAGCTTTTTAAAGTGGATGCCATTGAAAACCCTGTAAGTCGGTTCCTCACAGCCTTGCTTTCCATGTCACTGCTCTGAATCTATAAATATCAAAAACGATTGCCATCGACTCCCATCTCTTTACTATGGCATACACATAGAACGTTATCAATTTCTATTATTCAGATCAATTGACTGATTGTTAGGCTGCATTAACTAGGTCAGCCGGAACCGGGAACACTTCCCATAACACCTGATGTACTCGTTACATCATAAAAAGAGTGACATCTACGCTAATGTTAGTCTCTCTGTTTATCCCGAGGTTTACTGCAGTCGGTCGGATCCAGATCAGATGGTGAAGTGTCACAACTCATCCCTGAAGTGTCAGCAGAGACCGTGTCAACTAAACTGTCTCCTGTGACGGCCTGGTTGACACAACATCTGGTGGCTCTGATCATCAGCAGAGACACAAGAACCAGACAGGTCCTCTGCAAAGACCCTATGGCCAGCTTCGGCACCATACTGCCATAATCAATCGATCTTCAAGCACAAGGAACTGGATGAATATTTGAAATTTCAGATCTAATCTGACTTCTGACCTGTAATGTTCCCAGAAACACACACTGTTTGTTCGTTGGCCAGAGGAGAACTGAGCGACTGAGCCTGGTTTCCCCCAAGGTTTTTCTCCATTCTGTCACTGATAGAGTTTGGGTTCTTGCCACTGTTTCCTCTGGTTTGCTTAGTTCAGGACACGTAATATTCAACAATATCTCATCTGACTGTATTGACAATGCACAAGAACTGAACTGTATGAACTGTATTATAATGGCAGTGAATGGCTGCACAAAAAAGAGGATCCATCCATTATAACCGCCTTCCGTATTCAACTTATGCAGAAAGTGTAACACCTCCTGCAGTTCAAAGCGTGTAAACCATGTCCTAACTACATGTGACGTGACACGCGATAAAATGTATATCTTTCATGTTAATCAGAGTTTTTGTCCTAACCAGTTGTGACGGTGACACACGATTAATCTATTTTAGAAACGGTTTCTATTTTTGCGTCGCCGCAGCTGGAACAACAACACAAATCATGGCATTGAAAATATCAGGTAAGGCTTATGTGCTTTGTTTAATGTTAAAAGCGTGTAATGTGACTTTGAATATCATTTAGTGCTCAACTTTGTAACATAGTCGTATTAAAAGCACAAATGGATAATTCACCTCATATCTTGAAATTAAATGGAAACCAAAAAGTTCAAACTGTGGACAAACAGGCATATTCTATGACAAAGATTATATTAGTAACCCAGTATGTATTTTGAGTAATGTTTAAAACGTGTAATATTTATTCATTTGATTATGCACTTATTCATTTTCTTGGGTTAAGATTAATCTCTGGTACACTTGCCACAAGAGCCTGCCCATATGCTGTTCTGATTGGCTGTGGTTTTTGATTGATTTGTTGCATCTTGAAGTCGTGTCGCATCGGGTGTGGACCAATTGTTTATCGCTGGAATCTTATTGCGTCGCGTGTAGTTAGGACACAGTGTTACGTTGGATGTCATCGTCGTGGCAGTTACACTTTCTGTGTAAGTTGAATACGGAAGGCGGTCTGGCAGAAGCTAGATATTTTACTTTATAACGTGTTAAATGTGGATTGTTTTTTTTACACAAATGCATGGCTTTGCTTCCGAAGGCCTTTTTAACCCCCAGAGCCATGTGGAGTGTGTTTATAATGGATGGATACACTTTTTTAGGACTTCAAATTTGGGGCTGCCATTCACTTACATTATAAAGCTTGGAGGAGGCATTTTTAAAAGCCAGGACATTTTTAATATAACTCTGATAGTGTTTGTTACACCTAGGATGACTTGAGGTGGAGTAGACCTTGGGGTAGTTTTCATTTTGGGGTGATCTATCCATTTAAGACATAACTTTTTCTCCTTTTATTTCATGGCTTATCAGATTTCTTCCTTTTTTCCTTCTTTTTTTAAAATAGATAACAGATTTGAACCATTGCATGATTTACTCTATCACACACAGCACTTTATGTTGTGTTCAGATCATACCTTGGCTGTTTCTTCTTCAATCTCACTCAGTATCTTCTGATAGTATTCTGCTGCGTCCTGCTGCTCGTGAACTGAAATAAAATTGCTTTTAGAACTTCTGTGGATTCAAACTCATTAAAAATCAAAGTGATTTCAGGAAAACGTAATTGGGGATTTTTTTGTTTTGTACATGTGTACCAATAAGAATGCTACAGTAAAACACTCATGGACATTATCATCAACTTACCATTTCCAATGTCTAGAGCATTTGTGACTCCATTTGTTTGGGCACTTCCAGTTTTGGACTTTAAATGACTGAATAACTTCTGAAGTTGAAAAGAAACACTTTTATTGCTGTTCTTGTTTGGTTTTAACCTGTTGAGCAACACATCATTTGTTATTATTACTATGATAGTGTAATAAAAGATCATGATCTTGCAAGCAAGTCAAAGATAAACTCACTTCATGACAGCTTCTCTGAAGTCCTCAGTCATGAAGAGTGTTTGCAGCACTGCATTCAGATAACACGTGGCTCCTTGATTCACCAATCCACTGTAGTCTTTAGAATGAAAGGACACTTTAAATATGACACTGTTCAACAAAGATTAAATTACAGAATTAAGAATAATATTGACATCTCAAACACTTTGGCATCTCCTGATGTCGACTTATGAATCAGTGAATCGATTCACTGATTCATAACGGTTCGAATCTTTGTTTTAAAATCGGCCCATCACTATATATATATATATATATATATATATATATATATATATATATATATATATATATATATATATGTCTTTATTTATTTATTTAGTTTTTTTGCACACTAACTCTATTCTGGCCTCTTCATCAATGATTGTAGAGCCGCTGTAGTGAGATGGGCTTTGTAACGACGTCTTTAGTGCCTTTATGGGTCTTAAGGTCTTATGGATGTGGTACGACATTAGGGTAAGTATAATTATTAACAGTATTGTCATTTTTGGTTGAACTAACCATTTGATCGAACAATGTAGTTCACTATTAGCTTATCAGTAATTACTATTTGATATGTTTTACTACAGAGTACTACTAAAGACTACTACATATTCATATTTAATGTAAATAATGCATAACATATAATTAATTTTATAGTGAAGGTAATGGTAACCCAACAGTGATGATTTAAGTGTTACTACATCCTTCTAAAGGAATTACTAATGATTTGGATCAGTATTTGCGTTAAAACTGATTGGAAGCGATTAAGTTTTTTTTATTGTGAGTTCAGATGAAGAAAGTACAAGGAGAAATGAGAAGAAAAGATGAGCGATATTACTCATAGTTGTTACGGGAGATGCCGTTCTTCATCATGTAAAGATGTGTATGAAAACAAACCTTGTCCTTCTGCCGGAGACGGATGATGATCCTCTTTAGACTGCACATCTATTATTGGTTCTGTGTCAAGTGTTTTACTCTCTGGTATAAGATTATACATTTCTGACTGGTTCTTGGCTTCTGCTGTGCTAGAGGAAACCTCTGGTGTTGTCTGAACAGCATCAGTTGGCTTCATTTCTATATCTGCTTTGTTTTTGGTGTCAGGTGTTTTGCTCTCTGAGTTAAGATCAGATGTTCCTGACTGGTTCTTGGCTTCTGCTGTGCTAGAGGAAACGTCTGGTGTTGTCTGAACAGCATCAGCTGGCTTCATTTCTATATCTGCTTTGTTTTTGGTGTCAGGTGTTTTGCTCTCTGAGTTAAGATCAGACGTTCCTAACTGGTTCTTGGCTTCTGCTGTGCTAGAGGAAACCTCTGGTGTTGTCTGAACAGCATCAGCTGGCTTCATTTCTATATCTGCTTTGTTTTTGGTGTCAGGTGTTTTACTCTCTGAGTTAAGATCAGACGTTCCTGACTGGTTCTTGGCTTCTGCTGTGCTAGAGGAATCCTCTGGTGTTAACTGATCAGTTGGCTTCATTTCTATATCTTCTTTGTTTTTGGTGTCAGGTGTTTTGCTCTCTGAGTTAAGATCAGACGTTCCTGACTGGTTCTTGGCTTCTGCTGTGCTAGAGGAAACCTCTGGTGTTAACTGATCAGCTGGCTTCATTTCTATATCTTCTTTGTTTTTGGTGTCAGGTGTTTTGCTCTCTGAGTTAAGATCAGATGTTCCTGACTGGTTCTTGGCTTCTGCTGTGCTAGAGGAATCCTCTGGTGTTAACTGATCAGCTGGCTTCATTTCTATATCTTCTTTGTTTTTGGTGTCAGGTGTTTTACTCTCTGAGTTAAGATCAGATGTTCCTGACTGGTTCTTGGCTTCTGCTGTGCTAGAGGAAACCTCTGGTGTTAACTGATCAGCTGGCTTCATTTCTATATCTTCTTTGTTTTTGGTGTCAGGTGTTTTGCTCTCTGAGTTAAGATCAGATGTTCCTGACTGGTTCTTGGCTTCTGCTGTGCTAGAGGAATCCTCTAGGGTTGACTGATCAGTTTGCTTCATTTCTTCATCTGCTTTGTTTTTGGTGTCAGGTGTTTTGCTCTCTGAGTTAAGATCAGATGTTCCTGACTGGTTCTTGGCTTCTGCTGTGCTAGAGGAATCCTCTGGTGTTAACTGATCAGCTGGCTTCATTTCTATATCTTCTTTGTTTTTGGTGTCAGGTGTTTTACTCTCTGAGTTAAGATCAGATGTTCCTGACTGGTTCTTGGCTTCTGCTGTGCTAGAGGAAACCTCTGGTGTTAACTGATCAGCTGGCTTCATTTCTATATCTTCTTTGTTTTTGGTGTCAGGTGTTTTGCTCTCTGAGTTAAGATCAGATGTTCCTGACTGGTTCTTGGCTTCTGCTGTGCTAGAGGAATCCTCTAGGGTTGACTGATCAGTTTGCTTCATTTCTTCATCTGCTTTGTTTTTGGTGTCAGGTGTTTTGCTCTCTGAGTTAAGATCAGATGTTCCTGACTGGTTCTTGGCTTCTGCTGTGCTAGAGGAAACGTCTGGTGTTGACTGATCAGTTGGCTTCATTTCTATATCTTCTTTGTTTTTGGTGTCAGGTGTTTTGCTCTCTGAGTTAAGATCAGATGTTCCTGACTGGTTCTTGGCTTCTGCTGTGCTAGAGGAATCCTCTAGGGTTGACTGATCAGTTTGCTTCATTTCTTCATCTGCTTTGTTTTTGGTGTCAGGTGTTTTGCTCTCTGAGTTAAGATCAGATGTTCCTGACTGGTTGTTGGCTTCTGTTGTACTAGAGGAAACCTCTGGTGTTAACTGATCAGTTGGCTTCATTTCTATATATTGTGCTTTAGTTTGTGATTCTGCGTCATTTTTGGTGTCAGAATCAGGAGCCGGCGGTTCTTGCTCATTGCTGACTGTAGAGTTTTCAATGTTAATACTGACATCAGAGTGCTGATGTGAGTCTACAGGGTTTATCCAAGGTAGATAAAAACATGCAAACAATTAATAGAGAAAAAAAAATTGAGAAATCAATGTTAAGTGATCTCTTCATTTTTTTTCCAGAGCTTTATAATATATATATATATATTGCCTGTCAGTATAAAAGCTTTAAAACTTATATGTATAAAACATCTTCCTAGGGCTGCACGATATTGGAAAAAAATCCCATAAATTTCCCAAAGATATATATATTGCGGTATTGAGAGCCATCAATCCAGGTTAAAGCCAATAATTCCCATTCCATGATATTAATAATTTCAGTAAGTCAATTCATATTTTATTCCAAAATTAGAACATTTCTGTAAACACAAAATTAGAACACATTTTTAAATAAAACAGCAGCTTTACCCCCCCCCCCCCCGATTGGTTTGCAACAATATAACTTAAAATAAATATATATTTGTGGCAAGGGGGGCGTGGTTCAGCGAGGTCTGCAGCAGGAGAGAGAGCCGCGGGACGAGCGGTAAGTGAGTGGGTTGGAAGCAGATTAATAACACCTGTCTCTCGTTCCAGTAATGAGCGCAGAGAGGGTATAAGACATCGGTGGAACCGGAGACCGAGGAGAGAGAGAGGGACTGCTGACGCGACCCATACACGGACACTGAGTAGTGAGACACGTTGACCCGGAAGCGGAACGTTTGAACCGGAACCCGGAAGTGACTGAGAGAAATACACACTGGCAAAGCAGTGTGCAGAGACTGAGTTTTGTTTGAATAAAAATAGCGTCAGCAGTCAAACTGACCCCCTTGTCCTCTTCCTTCCTTCCAAAACAAACTTTATCACACTGGTGCCGAAACCCGGGAAGGAAGTAGGACCAAGCCGCCGCCATGCAGACGCCCTCCACCACGCCGTTTGCGGACATCATCAACTCCCTCGCGGCCCTCCACCAAGACCAACATCAGGCAATGCTGGACCTGTGGGCAGACCAAGAGTGCCGCTTCGAGGCGATTGTCCGCGGCCAGCAAGAGGACCGCGAGAGGTTCCGGAGCTGGATGGATCGGGAGGTTCGCGCCGAAGCCGCCGGGCTGGCCAGCGCACCGGTCCACGTGCCTCCACAAAATGGGGCCAGAAGACGATCCCGAGGCCTTCATAGACCTTTTTCAGAAAGCCGCGGAGGCCTGTGGCTGGCCCCGGGCACAGTGGCCGGTGCGCCTCATACCTCTTCTATCAGGTGAAGCCCAGGCGGCCGCCCAACATCTGCCGGTGGTGAACCTCCTGAAGTACGAGGATCTGAAGAGGGCCATCCTACAGCGGGTCGGTCGGACCCCGGAGCAACACCGCCAGAGGCTCGCTCCCTGGAATGGGGCGAGGCCGGCCGACCCTTCGCAATGGCCCAACAGCTCCGGGACTCGTGCCGCAGATGGCTCTTGGGCGGCGGAAGCGACGTGGACCATATCGTCGATCTGGTGGTGCTGGAGCAGTTCATCACTCGGCTCCCAAGAAAGACCGCCGAGTGGGTCCAGTGCCACCGGCCCACGTTGCTGGAGACGGCCATCAACCTGGCGGAGGACCACCTGGTGGCGTGCCCGGAGGTCGGCGAGCCCTCACTAACCTCTCACTCTCTCTCTCCCCCCTCTGTCTCTCCCTCTCGCCCTGTCCCTCTCCCCAGGTCCCGTCCTCCTGGGCCACCTCGCGTTCCCCCCAGAGGTCGGGATGGGATGGGCCCAGGACCGTCCGGGAGTTCGTGGGCTCCACCCAGGGAGGCGGGGCCGCTGGGGTCGGGTGGCGACAATGGCTCCGGTTTCACACCCTCCCCGCGCTCATTTTCCAACCCACTCCCGGCGGGCAGGCCTGGGCTGGCCTGTTGGCGGTGCGGTGATCCGGATCATTTTGTGGACCGATGTCCGATGATGGACATCGGAACAATGATCCGGATCCCGAACGTCCCACGGGCCACCCCCGATCAAGCAGGAGAGTACCAAATTCCTGTGAGTATCAAGGGGGGTACATATCAGGCTTTGGTGGATTCAGGATGCAACCAAACCTCGATCCATCAAAGTCTGATGCAGCCTGGGGCATTGGATACAAGCCGCATGGTTAAGGTGCGGTGTGTGCACGGGGATGTGGTGGAATATCCGGTTGTCCCAGTCACGATACAGTTTCGGGGGAAAAAGCATAGTGTTGAGGTAGCGGTTAGTCCCCACCTCCGGCATCCGCTAATTCTGGGGACGAATTGGCCCGCCTTTTCGGCGTTATTGGGGTCGTTATGCGCGGATGCCGCTTGGGAGAACAAGGCTAGGAACGGGGCGGCGCGAGTGCAGGTTGGTGAGACTGATACGGGACCCTTGGGAACAGCTCCAGAGGAACCGAGCGGGGTCGAGAGACTGATTCTCTCGGACCGCGATGACTTCCCTCTGGAGCAGTCTCAAGATGAGACCCTAAAACATGCATTTCAGCAGGTCCGCACTATCGACGGTCTGTCTCTCCAACCCACATTGCCCGTCACGTATCCTTATTTTGCCATAATTAAGGATCGGTTGTATCGAGTGACCCAAGACACTCAGACAAAAGTGGATACAACCCAGTTATTAGTACCAAAGAGCCGCCAGGAAATGCTTTTCCAGGCGGCTCACTCGAACCCGATGGCAGGCCACCTGGGACAGGCGGCCACACTGAATCGCTTAATGACCCGATTTTTTTGGCCAGGCATTCATGACGATGTGCGCAGGTGGTGCGCGTCTTGCCCTGAATGTCAGTTGGTGAATCCACTGGCCGCCCCAAAAGCGCCATTGCGCCCCCTTCCATTAATGCAGGTCCCCTTCGAGAGAATTGCGATGGACCTCATCGGGCCATTAGAGCAATCCGCACGCGGACATCGTTTTGCGTTAGTAATCGTGGACTACGCAACACGATATCCGGAGGCAGTGGCTCTCCGCAACATCTCCGCGAAGAGTGTTGCGGACGCACTGTTTCGTCTGATCTCCCGAGTGGGGATTCCGAAAGAAATCCTCACTGATCAAGGCACGGCGTTTATGTCACGCACGTTGAGCGAACTCTACGGATTATTGGGCATTAAATCCATTCGAACAAGCGTCTATCACCCACAAACGGACGGCTTGGTCGAACGGTTTAATCGCACTCTTAAATCCATGATCCGTAAGTTCGTACAGGAAGACGCCAAAAATTGGGATCGGTGGTTAGAACCCCTCTTATTTGCATTGCGGGATGTTCCACAAGCCTCCACTGGGTTTTCCCCCTTCGAGCTTCTCTACGGACGGCAGCCCCGGGGGGTGCTGGACGTCCTACGAGAAACTTGGGAGGAGGGACCTTCTTTGGCCAAAAACGAAATTCAGTACGTGCTGGACTTGCGAACAAAACTCCACACCTTGGGGCGGCTATCTAGGGAGAATTTGTTGCAAGCCCAGGACCGCCAGAGCCGGTCATATAACAGGGGTACGAAACTACGCAAATTCACACCGGGAGAGAAAGTGCTCGTATTACTCCCTACATCGAGCTCTAAATTAATGTCAAAGTGGCAGGGGCCGTTTGAGGTCGCACGACAGGTGGGAGACCTCGATTATGAAGTGATACGATCCGATAGGAACGGGGCACGTCAAATATACCACCTCAATCTCCTTAAGAAATGGAATGAGGTGGAATCAGTGTTGTTGGCGACGGTGATCGGGGGAGAGGATGATCTCGGGCCAGAGGCGAGCATCAAAGCACAATCAGTCGCGCTGGCCCCTCTCACCTCTCACCGTCCCAACTCACTGATTTATCAAAACTACAGGCGGAGTTAGCCGACGTGTTCTCGCCCCTACCGGGACGTACCAACTTAATTCAGCACCATATCGAGACCGAGCCGGGCGTGGTAGTTCGCAGCCGGCCGTATCGCTTGCCTGAACACAAGAAAAAAGTAGTTCAGGAAGAATTAGGGGCAATGCTCGATATGGGAGTAATAGAGGAGTCCAACAGTGACTGGGCGAGCCCGATCGTTTTGGTCCCTAAGACCGACGGCTCGGTCAGGTTCTGTGTGGACTACCGCAAGGTGAATGCAGTGTCGAAATTCGACGAGTATCCAATGCCGCGGGTTGACGAGTTGCTTGATCGGCTGGGCACGGCTCGATTTTATTCGACATTGGACTTAACGAAGGGCTATTCGCAGATCCCCTTGTCTCCATTGTCCAAAGAAAAGACAGCTTTCACCACGCCGTTTGGATTACACCAATTCGTCACGCTTCCCTTCGGGTTGTTCGGGGCGCCCGCTACCTTTCAGCGCCTCATGGACAGGATTTTGCGTCCCCATGCCGCATATGCTGCTGCCTATCTGTATGATATCGTGATTTACAGTCACGATTGGCAGCGGCATATGCAGCATGTCCGGGCGGTCTTGAGGTCGCTGAAGGGAGCGAGGCTCACGGCCAACCCGAAGAAGTGTGCAATTAGGCGGGTGGAAGTAAGGTATCTGGGCTTCCACTTGGGTCATGGACAGGTGCGTCCCCAAATTGATAAGACCGCCGCAATTGCAACCTGTCCGAGACCCAAGACCAAAAAGGAGGTGAGGCAGTTCTTGGGGCTGGCGGGATATTATAGACGGTTTATACCAAATTATTCGGACCTCACCAGCCCTTTGACTGACCTTACTAGAAAGGGGCTACCAGATACGGTCCAATGGACGGAGCCGTGCCAGCAGGCCTTCACCCGAGTTAAGGCTGCTCTATGTGGCGGGCCGCACTTACACTCCCCTGACTTTTCTCTCCCTTTTCTGTTGCAGACTGACGCGTCGGACAGGGGCCTGGGCGCAGTCCTGGCCCAGGAGGTGGAGGGGGGAGAGCGGCCGGTGCTGTACATTAGCCGCAAGCTCTCAAAGAGAGAGGCTAAGTACAGCACCATCGAAAAGGAGTGCCTTGCCATCAGGTGGGCCGTTCTCACCCTCCGCTACTACCTTCTGGGGCGGGAGTTCACCCTCTGTTTGGACCACGCTCCTCTCCAATGGCTCCACCGCATGAAGGATAGAAAATGGGGGGGGGGGGGCTGCAGGCCGGACGGCTGAGTCGGGCGGTGGGGGTATGTGGCAAGGGGGGCATGGTTCAGCGAGGTCTGCAGCAGGAGAGAGAGCCGCGGGACGAGCGGTAAGTGAGTGGGTTGGAAGCAGATTAATAACACCTGTCTCTCGTTCCAGTAAGTCCCAAAGTGCCAAAGTAAAACAGTTTTGGTGTTGGTCATCATAATCATGGCTAAATGTATGAAATAAACTAAATGAAATAAAACTTTAATATATTTTGTATTAAATCTTCTAAACAGATTAGAGAACATATTCCTGTAAACAGAAAAGCTGAACACATTTAAACATAAAGCATTTTGGTTCACAATCTTTTGTTTTTAAGTCAACTTTTCTTAGCAAAAGTGGCAAAGTAAAACAGTGTTGGTCATTATCATAATCATGGCTAAACAAAATGAAATAAAACTTCTAAACTGAGTATTCTTTAGCATGATCATGACCATCAATCAATCAATCAACTTTATTTATATAGCGCTTTTACAATCACGATGGTTTGCATGCTTATGTATGCGATATGCTTTGCATACTCAAGGTTTTTAGCTAAGAACACAAGTCTATCAACCTTTGCAGGTTTGTTGGCGAGTGACGATGTTGCCACTAGTACTGAAAAGTCTCTCTGACTGTTTGTGAATTACAGTTCTCAAATGTGTGTTACATGTTATTACTGTGTGAACAATATAGTGTGCACCTACTCTTAGATGCTGAAGGTGTGGTCGTGGCCTCCATCCCATCCATGACTGTGTAGAATAAAATATTGTAGATATACATACGCATTTAAATAAAACAAATAATAATATTACCATAAGTAAACAGCAATGAATATTGAAGAGAAATAAAAAAAGACTATAAATACATTATTTTACATTTCATAATGTATTTGTTGTTTTTGTTTTCTGCCTGTCAGTATAAAAGCTTTAAAACTTTGTAAAAACAGCTAAGCTGGGCAAAGAAACTACAAGAACAGTGCAACAAACTAGGGTCTCTGCTCAGTGATATAGGACAAATCATTTACAACTCATATATATTATTATTATAAATCTGCTGGATTTAATGCATACTCTTAAAAGGATAGTTCACCCAGAGATGAGCCTGTGATGTTTATCTGCAGGGCGTCTGAGATGTAGGTGTGTTTGTTGCTTCAGTAGAACACAGGTGAAGATGTTTAACTCAGCCGTTGCTCGTATAATATATGTCAATGGAGTGTATTTCTATGAGAGTAAAAAACACACACACAATCGAATCCATATTAAACCCTGTGGCTCATGGAGATGCACTGATGTCTTAAGACACTAAACGATCGCTTTCTGACCGAAACACAACAGTATTTGGGTTATTTTATTCCTCATATCAGATGAATCTCATCTAGTGTTCCCAGAGCCATTTGGACTTATTGCACAGGTGTCAGCCTATCACGGCCCCACACTTGAGTTCACTGAGCTCCTGAGAGCGACCCATTCTTTCACTAATGTGTGTAGAAGCGTCTGCAGGCCGAGATCTGGAGTTATACACCTGTGGCCATGAAGGGACCAATTACTTTTGGCAATATAGTGTATATGTTCATCAATGATTGTATATCAAGAGCAGGGACACGTTTGTGTACATTTTGTGATTTTACCGGAAAGATCAGAGAGTCTCTGCAAAGGCATTTAGCAATAGATTGACACACTGGTCTGTGTGAAGACTGTGCATGAGCCAAAAGAGGACGTTCCAGCAATGATAACAGCAACACAAACAAATTACATTAAACGAAGAAGCAAGGCATTACAGCGCCAGATCACCTCTTACTTAAGACAAATAAACATCAACTAAATGTTAACTAATAAACTATTTCACGACTTCCCACTTACATCAAATTAAATAGAGTAAAGATTATGCGTATTTGGCGTGCTGTCCAGGGGAGGGCTCCGGGCTCGGATTTTTGCCCGAACCCAGAGTATCCCCCCCTTCGTGATAAAGATACTCTATAACTAGACTGTAATGTTTTATGGATTGTGATGGCATCTAATGAGAGTTTATTAAATTGAAGTGAGGAGATGGGGTGGTGGAGGGATGCTAAAATAAAAATGGTCAAAGAGAGGAGGTACGCAGAAAATTGGTGGGCTGATAATTTGAGAGGCCTGGCTGCTAGACCAGGAGAGCCCGTGTTGCCTCTCCGCTTCGGGCAGATGGGTTAAAGATATAAAGATACAGGCACATTTATTTGAATACAAAATATGGCAAATCTCCAACTAACCAGTTCCACATGAGGTTTTGCTCTTGCTCATAGATCACAAACAGATACTGAATCAAGCTGCTGTGAGTCAATATTATTGAGAGGCTGATTTACATCATTACATTAACTTTCTATCTATAAAATATGAATACAATTTGAGTTTATATGTTAAGTCTTTGAAAACTGTGGAGAAAAAGAATGTAATGTAAGAAAAAAGAGCCATTAAACAACAACCGTTTAAACCTTTTAGCAATTAAACCTTGTCTCAGAATATCATGTTGATGGGGGATTTTAACATTCACTTTGACAATACTACCAGCACTCAATATAATGATTTTAAATCAGTTCTGTATAGTGCTGACCTTGTTCAATTTGTTAACTTTCCAACACATAACAAGGGGCATATCTTAGATCTTGTATGTTGTTCTGGTGTCATGCCTTTTAATTTTTCTTCTACTGAATTGCCTATTTCAGATCACAAGCCTATATTTTTTAATATTTCTATCCCTTTGGCAAAAGTTAAACCACAATGCTCTGTCTCATTTCGTAATATAAAAAATGTAGACCTTAATGCTTTGGATGAAATGATTGATTATTCTGTAAACCAATGCTGTTCTAATTCCTCTACAACGGATTTGGTTAATTTTTATAATAACAGTTTTTCTCAAATATTTAATGTTGTGGCTTCTGTGAGAACTCATACTGTATCTTTTGTAAATTCTTCTCCTTTGTACTCCTTTGAACTGCTCTTGAAATACATAAGCAGATGTACTCTGAGCATCTGGTTCCCTATATCGAGGGAACGAGCACTGCGTCGGAACGACGATTTGGGGATACTCCCTAAGCATGAACGCGTCTGAAGTATGAATGAAACTAGTCCAATCCTTATTGGTCCTACGTCATGACGTAGATGTGACGGCATACCTATAAAGGGGAGCCCGGCGCATAGTAGCGTCAGTTATCGCTCTTCAGCATAACGCTCTGTGTGTGTTTGAACATTGTCTGTCTATTTATTGTTGTCTGTCCCAATATATATATATATATATATATATATATATATATATATATATATATATTATATATTATCAGTAAGAGACCAAGATATGTCTAATACAGAGTTTAAGAGGTGCGTGCATCCGTGTCCCCGCTACATCTCGGGAACGGACACGCACTCTCTATGTGTTCAGTGCCTGGGCGTTCAGCATGCTCAGGCGGCTCTCGAGGGAACTGCCTGCAGCCATTGCGAGCTGCTGACGCTCAGGGTGCTAAGGTCTCGGTTGGCGGTCTTCGATGAGGCCGGCCAACCACGCGAGCCCCGTGGTTCTGGGCCTGCGTCCGCCGAGGCGGCGCGGCGTCGCAGATCATGGGGCTCGCAGCTGGACGTATCAGCGGAGATTGATACTGCCGAGGCACTTTCTCAATCTTCCTCTGATAGTTCAGAGGTTCTCCCACCTCGTGCGGAAGCCTGCGAAGCGGCTTCTTCCCCCGGGGTGGAGAATCAGATGTTGATTCTCTCCGGATCCGAGGATCCGGAAGATATCAACATCGAGGCGGGTGGGGCCGCATATATGTCACCACCGCACCCACCCGCCCAGGAGGAGCTTATCGAGGTGCTGACTCGTGCCGTGGCCAAATTAAATATCGAGTGGCCACAAGAGAGACAGGAAGTCCAGCCATCCAGCAGGCTGGACGATCGGTTTCTCTCGCGCCGGGCTCAGTCGCCTCGCCGGGGCTTGCCGTTTTTTTCCGGACCTGCACAACGAGTTGTGTAGGTCCTGGAACAGACCATACTCTGCGCGCATTTCCAACCCCCCGGTATTAGATTATGCCAATGTTATGGGTGCGCGCGAGGCTGGCTACGGGACGATGCCGCGGGTGGAAGATGCTCTCGCGAGCTATCTGTCACCCGAATCGGCATCGTCCCTAAAAGCCCCGGTACTGCCCACCAAGCCATGCAGGGACACATCGGCTTTGGTGGGCAGGGCATATATGGCGGCGGGTCGGGCTGGTAGCGCTCTGCACACGCTGTCTATCTTGCAGGCGTACCAGGCCGACCTTCTAAAAGAGCTGGACGAGGGAGAGGGTCCATCCCCGGAGGATATTTTAGAACTGAGGAAGGCCGCTGATCTGTCTCTCCGCGTCACCAAGGAGACAGCGCGTGTCATCGGCCGCTCCATGGCCTCAATGGTGACTGTGGAAAGACATCTGTGGCTAAATCTGTCGGGGATGAAGGAGAAAGATAAATCGTTTCTCCTGGACTCTCCGATCTCGCCTTCTGGCCTGTTCGGCGACGCCGTTAATTCGGTCGTCGACAGGTTTCAAGAGGCGAGAAAACCCCTCGTCGGCCAAAATCAGCGAAGGCTGCCACTAGTGGGCAGCCTCAGCCGTCAGCCAGCTCCTCGCACCGTCAGGTGCAAAAGGAGAGCGTAGCCTCTAGAGCCCCTCCTCCGGGAGCCTGGCAACAGAGGCGGCGCTCTCATCAGCAGGCTTCTGTGCAGAAGGGCAATCTAAGGAACGTCCTTCTCGCTAAGAAGGCTGCTGGGAAGAAGTCCAAGCTGCGGTAGGGCTTCTGAGAGCGGTCCCCTTCGCGCGGGAACAACCGAGGTTGTCTCTCGCGCGACGCTCTCAAGGGGAAAACGGTGTGGTAATCCCGCCGTCACAGACGCTTCGGGCCACATCGTTTTCCCTCAGACACGTTTCGTTCCAGTCGCCTCGAGTGAGACCTGCGACTGGGCGGGACGAGTGTCCAAATACCGAAAATCGTATTTCGTCCCCTGCCGGGCATCCGCTTCAGGGGACGGGAAACGAGACTCAAATAACACCCGAGACCAGCCTCGAGAGGCTGATTCCCTTAGTAGATTATCTCGGCGCATGGAAATGCCTTCCGAATATATCCACATGGGTCCTGCGTACTGTAGAAATAGGGTACAGACTGCAGTTCGATCACCCCCCGCCAAAGTTCAATGGGGTGACATGGACTGCAGTGGTGCCAGAGCGGGTTCGGGTAATGGAACAAGAAGTAAAATCCTTGCTGGCAAAGGGGGCCATAGAGTGGGTCCCGCCGTCGGAGAGGAAGGCCGGGTTCTACAGCCGGTACTTTATAGTTCCAAAAAAGGATGGAGGGCTTCGGCCGATTTTAGATCTGAGGTATCTGAACCGGTCTCTGAGGAGATTCAGGTTCAAGATGTTGACCATTCCCACAATCGTGAGTCAGATCCAGCCCGAGGACTGGTTCGTCACGATAGATTTAAAAGACGCCTATTTTCATGTCTCCATCCTTCCGTGCCACAGGAAGTTTCTGAGGTTCGCTTTCGGGGGGCGAAGCGTACCAATATCGGGTGCTTCCCTTCGGTCTAGCTCTTTCCCCTCGCACATTTACCAAATGTATGGATGCAGCTCTGGCTCCATTGAGACTTCAGGGCATCCGGGTACTAAACTACATCGACGACTGGCTTATACTGGCCCAGTCGTTCGAGATGGCAGTTCAACATCGAGATGTAGTTCTAGCACATATCCAAAGCTTGGGGTTGAGGCTCAACACAAAAAAGAGCGTGTTGGCGCCAGCTCAGAAAACGAGTTTTCTGGGGGTATTATTGTCTGGGGGTATTATTGTATTATCTTGGGAGCATCATGTTGCCGGAAAACCGTTTCAACAGATGCTTCCCTTACTGGTTTGGGCGCGGTCATGGAAGGCCGCTTTGCGAGGGGTCCATGGGAGGACCATCATTCGACCTGGCACATAAACTGCCTGGAAATGATGGCGGTTTACAGGGCTCTCAGGAGTTTCCTCCCGGAGCTTCGCGGGTACCACGTTCTAGTCCGTACAGACAATACGGCAGTCGTGGCATATTTGAACCACCAGGGGGGGTTGAGGTCGCGCCCGCTATGCAAACTGGCGCATCTCATCCTTCGCTGGTCACAAGACAAACTGTTATCCCTCAGGGCAATGTATATCCCGGGGATACAGAATCAGGGGGCAGATATACTATCGAGGCAGGGGCTGAGGCCCGGGGAATGGCGGCTCCACCCAGAGGTGGTGGAGGCGATTCTCAGGAGGTTCGGCCCAGTGGAAGTGGATCTGTTTGCATCTCGAGAGACGTCCCATTGTCCACTGTGGTTCTCCCTCACGCACCCAGCCCCGCTGGGGTTGGACGTCATGGTACAGAACAGACTTGGCCGAGCATTTCCCCCTGTCGCTCTGCTCCCAGGGGTCCTGGAGAGGGTTCGGCAACAGGGAGTCAGTCTCCTTCTGGTAGCTCCTTGTTGGCCAACTCGAGTATGGTTCTCGGACATAATAGCGCTGCTGGCGGGTCACCCGTGGCAGGTCCCTCTGAGGAGGGACCTCCTATCGCAGGCAGGGGGCACAATATTTCACCCCCGCCCCGAAATCTGGAACCTTTGGGTCTGGCCCCTGAGGGGGCCAGGTACCGAGAGGAGGGCTTGCCGGCAGACGTTATAGAGACCTTGCTTAGCTCTAGGGCCCCGTCTACTAGGAGATTGTACAGCCCCAAGTGGAATGTCTTCGTCACTTGGTGTAGAGAACGTGAGGTACACCCAGTTAACTGCCCAGTGGCTTCAGTACTGGAGTTCCTCCAATATCGTTTCTCTGCAGGGCTTACCCCGTCCACGCTTAAGGTGTATGTGGCAGCTATTGGAGCTTTCCACGCTCCGTTAGGTGATGGGCCTTTGGGTAGGCATCATTTGGTTGTACGTTTCCTTCGTGGGGCGCGTAGGTTAAGACCTGTAGTGCGTACCAGAATTCCAACCTGGGATCTGGCAGTGGTTCTCGAAGGCCTGGCTGAGGCCCCCTTCGAACCACTGGAGGCAGCAGAACCTAAGAATCTAACGCTTAAAGTGGCGTTCCTCCTAGCTATTACCTCTCTCAGGAGAGTGGGAGATCTTCAAGCTTTGGCCATCACGCCAACCTGCTTGGAGTTTGCCCCGAGGGGAGTAAAAGCCGTACTGCACCCTAGGCCAGGGTATGTGCCGAAGGTTCCGTCCAGTACGGTCAGGTCTTTGGTTCTTCAGGCATTTCATCCTCCGCCCCACGTGACGGCGGAAGAAGGGAGATTATTCCTTTTGTGTCCAGTTCGGGCCCTAAGGATTTATCTGGAAAGGTCAGCTCAGTGGAGGAAATCAGACCAGCTGTTAGTGTGTTTTGGCTCACCCAAGAAAGGGCTGCCTGCATCAACCCCTACTATTAGTAATTGGATTGTGCAGGCAATAGCCTTGGCATATCAGGTGCGCAATCTGCCTTCACCTATTGCCTTGAGAGCCCACTCGACTAGAGGCATGGCCTCTTCGGTGGCCCTTCTGTCCGGAGTCCCTATGCAGGACATCTGTGAAGCGGCTGGCTGGGCTACTCAGCACACATTCATAAGGTTTTACAGCCTACACCTCCCTGCGACCCCCGGTGGCAGGGTACTCCAGTCCTGATTGTGCCTGGTCTCCAGCTCACAATAGGGCAGGCGTATCCTTGGTGTGGCCTAGTGGGTACTCGTTCCCCAAATCATCGTTCCGACGCAGTGCAAAGTTCCCTCGATATAGGGAACGGCTCGGGTTATGTATATAACCTTGTCCCTGAGAGTGGAACCCTTGTTCCACACCACGTATCGCCTGAGAGCATTATGCTTCATCGCGATAATTGACGCTACTATGCGCCGGGCTCCCCTTTATAGCTTCCGGGTATGCCGTCACATCTACGTCATGACGTAGATGTGACGTAGGACCAATAAGGATGGGACTAGTTTCAATCATACTTCAGACGCGTTCATGCTTAGGGAGTATCTCAAAATCGTCGTTCCGACGCAGTGCTCGCTCCCTCTCAGGGAACAAGGGTTATATACATAACCCGAGCCGTTTTATATAAGGCTGAACTGAAAAAAGCAAAAACATCTTTTTATGCAAATATCATTGCCAATGGACAAAGGAACACAAGGACTTCAGCACTGTTAGCAAACTTCAGCACAAGGACTTCAGCACTGTTAGCAAACTTCAGCACAAGGACTTCAGCACTGTTAGCAAACTGTTGAAACCTTACGATACTGCTTCACTTTCTCCCCAACACTGTATACCCTTTTCTAATTTTCTTAAATCTAAGATTGACAGTATCCATCACAAGTTACTCAGTTCAGACCTAATGTCTAGTGATGGTCAAAATAAATCTGATCATGTCTGCTGGTCTACAAGCATTTTATCTGATTTTGAGTTGCCTTCAGTTGACTCTATTACTGGTCTGATCATAAAGTCTAAGTCTTCTACTTGCTCACTGGATCCTATACCCACTGTTTTAGGTATTTTAGTAAGTCTTGTGTTCATTCAATCTCTTCTATTATTACAGCTATAGTATGTTCTTTATTAACTCCTGCTACTGTTCCTTCATCATTAAAAACGGCCTCAATCACTGCAGTACTCAAAACATCTGGTGCTGATTCTACTGATTTAAATCATTTTAGGCCCATATCAAACCTTCCATTTATTTCTAAAATAATGGAAAGAATAGTAGCAACTCAACATGAATCCCATCTGCAAAGTAATGACCTCTATGAGCACCTTCAGTCCGGTTTTAGATCCAAACATAGCACAGAATCAGCTCTTATTAAGGTGTCAAACGATCTTCTTTTGGCTGCTGATTCTGGTTTTCTGTCTGTTCTTATTCTTTTAGATATTAGTGCTGCCTTTGATACCATTAAACACTCAGTATTACTGGAACAATTGGCTAGCATTGGTATAGCTGATAATGTACTACTTTGGTTCATTTCTTATTTAAGTGACAGAAAACAGTTTGTTCAGATAGAGAGGGCACATTCAGAGCCTGTCTCAGTCATTCATGCTGTTCCTTAGGGGTCAGTGTTGGGTCCGCTTTTATTTATTATTTATATTTTACCACTTGGTCACATTTTTCAATCCCATGGTATTAATTTTCATTTTTATGCTGATGACACACAGGTTTATGTCTCTACAATGTTTACATCCCGGATTGATTATTGTAATTCTCTTTTATTTGATATTCCTGAAAAACATCTTCACAGATTGCAGTTAATTCAGAATTCAGCAGCCAGGATTGTTACCCACTCACGTATCTCTGATCATATCACTCCCATTGTTTTTCAATTGCACTGGCTTCCTGTCCGTTACCACGTACATTACAAAATTATACTCCTTACATATAAAGCTCTAAACAATTTGGCACCGGATTATCTCTCCGACCTTCTTCATCTATATACTACTGTTCATTCTCTGAGATCATCTAAGGCAGAACTATTGTCTGTTCCAAATTTCAAGCTGAGCTCTTTTGGTGGTAGGGCTTTTAGTCGTGCAGCTCCCAAGTTATGGAACTCTCTACCATTACTCATTCGACAGTCGGATTCAATTTCCCAATTTAAAGTTCAGATAAAAACGTATCTGCTTAGATTAGCTTTTAATGATATGATTGATTGATTGATTGATTGATTGATTCATGTGTAAGTTGTGTTTTGTTTGCTTTATTTTATTATATTTTATATCTTGTCTGTACGGTGTCCTTGAGTGTCCTGAAAGGCGCCTTTAAATAAAAGGTATTATTATTATTATTACAACCAAATATTGATGTAAAATATAAGTGATTATGAATTAACTAAATACTTTTTTTCTGTCAACCTCAAAAACTGAGGAGGGGAAGAGGAACAGTTTAAAGCATTTCAAGTCATTGCTTTTAAAACAGAATACTCCATTCACTTTCACTCTCATTTTTGTCATTTTACACACACACAAAAAAAGAAAACTCACATGAGTGAAAGGTTCTTCTGTACATCTTTTTAAAAGTAGCCCTGCCTCGAGTAGAGTCTGTCTTCATTGCTGTCATCTTAAACCCTTCATGTGTCAAATGTTGTGCGTATGAGCTGCAGTCATTCTTAATAATGCTGTACAATTACAGCTTGAAGAAGAGCTCCTCCCTGAATAAAACTCAATCTTGATTTTCAGGATCTGAAAGGAAAGAGAAACTGTCTCGAGCAATACTTAAATGGACGGTGCGCTCCTGAAAAGCAATTTGAGAAATTTTCTTCAACATGTCCAGTGCCGAGAAGCAATATGATGGATCTGAAAAGGACATTACATTCGCAAAAAAATGCAATGATATTGGTAAGTTTATTACAACCTTACATTTTTTCTAAAATAAGAAAAGCCTACACTGTAAAAAAAAAAAAAAAAAAAAAAAAAAAAGACAATTTTTGAACTTTTGCAGTACAATCGACTTGGATGTTTAAGTTATTTCAACTTAAATTATGTTAAACTGACTTTAAAAAATGAGTTACATCTTGTATAACCAATGAAAAAAAGTTTAACATTTCTTAACTTATTTTGATGAGTTAAAGCAATGTAAAAACATATGTTGTCATAACTTATTAAACATATTTTTTTTTTACAGTGTACAGTTAGAAAGTGGTGATGAGGCTTAACCTGTTCTTTTTCTAAAACAAACAAATACAAAAAGGAAACTGGTCTCAATATCAAATTGATATTGAAACTTCCTCTAATCTACCTGCCTGTTTGTGTTTATAGTTCTGCGTTTTGCAATGCCAATCGTTATCGTAATATTTACATCACCAATTGGAGAAAACAAAGCTTTTCAGAGCTGAATCAATTGAACCAATTGCTCCGCAAAATGATTCACTTTCAAAGCGCTCGAAACGCCACATGCTGGTGACTGGTTAAAACTGTGTAATGCAACAAAAAACTTAGGCCAAATATGCAAAACAATAATAATAATAATAATAATAATAATAATAATAATTAAAAAATGAAAATTGGAGGTGTGTCCATTAATTGTACTGAACAAATCGGTGACATTTTAGAATAATTGTCCGTCATTAAAAGATAACTATACAGGAAGTAATGCAGGACAAGTCTATGCAAATCTTATAACCTTCTACATTAACACACACACACACACACACACACACACACACACACACACACACACACACACACACACACACACACACACACACACACACACACACACACACACACACACACACACACACACACACACACACACACACACACACACACACACATATATACATGGGGCGGCAGTGGCTCAGTGGTTCATGTAGGTTGTCTACAAACCAGAAGGTTGGTGGTTCGATCCCCGGTTCCACCTGACCAAGTGTCGAAGTGTCCATGAGCAAGACACCTAACCCCAGCTGCTCCCGACGAGCTGGATGGAGCCTTACATGGCTGACATCGCCGTCGGTGTATGAATGGGTGAATGTGAGGCAAAAATGTAAAGCGCTTTGGATAAAAGCGCTATATAAATGCAGTCCATTTACCATATATATATATATATATATATATATATATATATATATATATATATATATTAGGGATGCAACAATAAAGTTAGTCCACGGTTCAATACATACTTCGGTTTTTAACCTCGGTTTTTCGGTTCGGTCCGTTTTTTTTGTGCTATTCTATTCTTAGGCGACAGGAACAGGAAAAGGTTAAGGAGAAGATGTTTTTAATGCAATACTCTTTATTTATTTTACTTAAAAGACTTGAAACCCCTTACTTAAACTTAAAACTTTACTTAAAAACCCTTGTACACATTCCTAGTGTATTGTATAATATAAAATAAACAGGTAACGCTTTAGATTACGGCCCGGAAAGTACTGTATAATTAAAGTGAATTTACAGCATAACTTTCTGTAATTATAGTGTAACTATAAAGTAAGTATATGGGAACAATATGTAATATTGGGGGAATAAAGGGGTACTATCAGGAAAATTTATAAATTATTTATACTGTAAGTATTTTTAATTAAGGAGTAATTATACTGTAAGTATTTTTAATTAATGGGTAATTATACTGTAAGTATTTTTTAATTAAGGGGTAATTATACTGTGAGTATTGTTTAATTAAGGGGTAATTATACTGTGAGTATTTTTTAATTAAGGGGTAATTATACTGTGAGTATTGTTTAATTAAGGGGTAATTATACTGTGAGTATTGTTTAATTAAGGGGTAATTATACTGTGAGTATTGTTTAATTAAGGGGTAATTATACTGTGAGTATTGTTTAATTAAGGAGTAATTATACTGTGAGTATTGTTTAATTAAGGGGTAATTATACTGTGAGTATTGTTTAATTAAGGGGTAATTATACTGTGAGTATTGTTTAATTAAGGGGTAATTATACTGTGAGTATTGTTTAATTAAGGAGTAATTATACTGTGAGTATTGTTTAATTAAGGAGTAATTATACTGTGAGTATTGTTTAATTAAGGGGTAATTATACTGTGAGTATTGTTTAATTAAGGGGTAATTATACTGTAAGTATTGTTTAATTAAGGGGTAATTATACTGTGAGTATTGTTTAATTAAGGGGTAATTATACTGTGAGTATTGTTTAATTAAGGGGTAATTATACTGTAAGTATTGTTTAATTAAGGAGTAATTATACTGTGAGTATTGTTTAATTAAGGGGTAATTATACTGTGAGTATTGTTTAATTAAGGGGTAATTATACTGTGAGTATTGTTTAATTAAGGGGTAATTATACTGTGAGTATTGTTTCATTAAGGGGTAATTATACTGTGAGTATTGTTTAATTAAGGGGTAATTATACTGTGAGTATTGTTTAATTAAGGGGTAATTATACTGTGAGTATTGTTTAATTAAGGAGTAATTATACTGTGAGTATTGTTTAATTAAGGGGTAATTATACTGTGAGTATTGTTTAATTAAGGGGTAATTATACTGTGAGTATTGTTTAATTAAGGGGTAATTATACTGTGAGTATTGTTTAATTAAGGGGTAATTATACTGTGAGTATTGTTTAATTAAGGGGTAATTATACTGTGAGTATTGTTTAATTAAGGGGTAATTATACTGTGAGTATTGTTTAATTAAGGGGTAATTATACTGTGAGTGTTGTTTAATTAAGGGGTAATTATACTGTGAGTGTTGTTTAATTAAACGGTAATTATCTGTGTAGTTACGGGGTAAGTATGAATGTGCGGGCTGTAAATTAAAGTGCCTCTTGTTCTCCTCTTGTTTCGTGTAGTTACGGGGTAAGTATGACCCCGTTAATTTACAGCCCGCACATCCATACTTACCCCATAACTACACGAAACAAGAGGGGAACAAGAGACACTTTAATTTACAGCCCGCACATCCATACTTACCCCATAACTACACGAAACACAGTGGCGGAGCCAGAGGGCTAGTTGAGGTGGCAATTGCCCCCCCAGACGAAGTCCTTGCCACCCCTGTTGCCACCCCGCTGAAAACATTACACTGTGTGAATTTTACTAACATTTCCCAAATCTCCCAGCGTACGTGAATACATCCTGGCAGCTGTACGTGAAATAAGGAAATAAAATGGGGAATGAAGAAGGTGACAACAGCAATAGTAATAGCAATATTAATAATAATAACAATAATAATGATAAATCCAATTAATTAGAAATGACAAATAGTATTAATAGTATTATCAGTAGTAGTAATGACAAACATATATACAAATATACTCATTTCATCCGGAATGAGGGGAAGGTTAAAGGGTCAGGAAGAGGACAAATAAAAACAATAGTAGTAATAATAATATTAATAATGGTAGATATTGATAAAGTCATTAATAGTGATAATAATAGTAGTGGTAACAATGATTTTAATAATAATAATAATAAAAATAATTATAATAATGGTAATATTGATCAGCTATTAATAACAGACTAGCATATGTCTAAATGAAGACAGTCCTGAGATTGTAAACTGTACACACACACACACACACAATTTTGGAATCAACTATTTTGATTGTTTTTGAAATAAGTATCTTCAACAAAACTGCATTTATTTTATTAAAAATAAAAAAGTAATGTTGACTGTAATATTGTGAAATATTATTAAAATATAAAGAAACTGTTTTCTATTTGAATATAGTAAAGTGTAATTTATTCTGTGATTTAAAGCTGTTTTCAGCATCATTACTCCAGTCTTCAGTGTCACATGATCCTTCAGAAATCATTATAATATAATGATTTCCTCCTCAACGAACATATGGTTATTATCAATGTTAAAACACTTTTAGGATTATTTAATTAATAGAAAGTAAAAAACAAAAACAAAACGTCTCGGTTACGTATGTAACCCTCGTTCCCTGAGGAGGGAACGGAGACGTAACGTCAGTGACTGACGAATGGGGGTTTCGCTTAGAAGCCTGTCATCTCCGAGACTAGAAAGCGCCCAATGGCAGTGCCAATGCCATGGGCATGCGAGATTTGCATGCGTTACTCCGCCTACCCACGTGGGTATATAAGGAAGTAGCTGGCATCATCGCATTATGTTTTACCTGCTGAGGAGCCAAGTTGAACTCCGTTCCAGCGGTACAGCGGATGTGGCAACGGGACGTTACGTCTCCATTCCCTCCTCAGGGAACGAGGGTTACATACGTAACCGAGACGTTCCCTTTCGTTCAGTCACTCCGACGTAACGTCAGTGACTGACGAATGGGGGTCCCAATGCAATAACGCCACTCGGCTGTCTTCCAGTGCCCTGCGCAAGCGTGAGAGCCCTGATGCAAGTAGGACGGTCAAAGGCCTCTACTTAACGCAGGAATACCAAGGTACACTGGGAGGCATATTCCAGGAGGAGATATGCGCCAAGATGCCTACCCGTAGGGAGGACTTAGGAATACACGTATGACCCCGGAGGGCTGCATACGGAAGATCACTGGGGTACCAGCCGAAGGTGGATTTTTAACCCCAGGGGGTGGCAAGATTGCCAAGGGAATACACCCGCTCAGGGAGGCTTACGGTGGAAATACACATGTGGGGGTCGCCGGAGGGGAACCATGCACATGGGGCACCTGGCCGGACACGAGTGTCTGGGCTAAGGGCAGACTTACTGGCGTCGGCGTCGTCAGTGCTGGAGGAGCTCAGGGCTCTCTGGGAACTCACCTGAGAAGAATATCGCACGTATCCAGTCCGTGGAGTGGAATGGCGAGCAAGCGAAGACACCTGAGCCAATCCATTACCGGCCACTTGTAGAGGCGAGTACATAGTCGGACACAGGCTCCACTCGGAGGTTGTAAAACCTGGCGAATGTGTTTGGTGTCGCCCAGCCTGCAGCTCTGCAGATGTCTGTCAGCGGAGCGCCATGTGCTAAAGCCCAAGAGGAGGCCACACTCCGGGTGGAATGGGCCCTGACCCCAAGGGGACATGGGCGTCCCTGCTGCTGGTAAGCCAAAACAATGGTGTCCACTATCCAGTGAGACAGCCATTGCTTTGAGAGAGCCTTCCCTTTCAGCTTCCCACCATAACAGACAAAGAGCTGGTCTGAGGTCCTGAAACACTGCGTCCTGTCTACGTAAGCGCGAAGGGCGCGTACTGGACAGAGCAATGCCAAGGCTGGGTCTGCCTCCTCCAAAGGCAGCGCTTGCAGGTTCACCACCTGGTCTCTGAACGGAGTGGTGGGAACCTTGGGCACATATCCAGGATATCACGTCTCAGGATCACGTGAGAGTCGGCCGGCCTGAATTCCAGGCACGCTTCGTCAACCGAAAATGCCTGCAGGTCCCCTACCCTCTTGATGGAGGCCAGTGCGGTCAGGAGCGCTGTCTTCATAGACATGAACTTCACATCTACTGACCGCAAAGGCTCAAATGGGGCCCTCTGCAGAGCACTTAGAACTACTGAGAGGTCCCAAGAGGGTACGAGAGGAGCACGAGGAGGATGTAGTCTCCTCGCACCCCTCAGGAACCTGATGACCAGGTCGTGCTTACTTACCGTTTTCCCGTCCAGGAGGTCATGGTAGACGGCGATAGCGGCCACATAAACCTTCAGGGTGGATGGAGACAGCCTTCGATCCAACCCTTCCTGGAGGAAAGAGAGCACAGACCCGATCGGGCATTTCCAGGGGTCTTCTTGGCGAGAAGAGCACCAATTGACGAAGAGGTTCCACTTCAACGCATAGGCCTGTCTCGTGGACTCGGCCCGAGCGGAAGTGATGGTAGCCACCACCGGAGGTGGTAGGGTACTCAAACCTGCCGCGTCCCGTCCAGGAGCCACACGTGGAGGTTCCAAAGATCGGGATGCGGGTGCCACAGGGTGCCCCGTCTCTGAGAGAGTAGGTCTTGTCTCAGAGGAATTGGCCAGGGAGGGGCTGTCGCAAGGAGCACTAGTTCTGGGAACCAGGTCCGGCCGTGCCAGTACGGGGCGACCAAAATGACCTGCTCCTTGTCCTCCCTGACCTTGCACAGAACACGTGCAAGAAGGCTCACTGGGGGAAACGCATACTTGCGTAGGCCCCGCGGCCAGCTGTGCGCCAGTGCATCCGTGCCGAGCGTGCCCTCGGTCAGGGAATAGTACAGGCTGCAGTGGGACGAGTCGTGGGAGGCAAACAGATCTACCTGTGCGTCCCCGAACTGATCCCAAATCAGCTGGACCGACTGGGGATGGAGTCTCCACTCCCCAGGGATTGGCTGAACCCGTGAGAGCTCGTCGGCTGCACGGTTCAGGATCCCCGGGATATGGACAGCACGAAGGGACCTCAGGCGCTTCTGACTCCATAAAACGAGATGGCGGGCGAGTTGAGACATGCGGCGGGAGCGTAGACCGCCCTGGTGGTTGATGTACGCTACTACGGCCGTGTTGTCCGATCTGACTAGTACGTGTTGACCCTTCAGCAACGCTCGGAAGCGGTGCAGGGCGAACCGTACTGCCAGCAACTCGAGGCAATTGATATGCAGGCGGCTCTGGCTCTCTGACCAAGAGCCGGCGGCTGCATGTCCATTGCACATGGCACCCCAACCCGTGGTGGACGCATTTGTTGACACAACAACATGCCGGGAAACTCGTTCTAAGGGCACTCCTGCCCGTAGAAAACTGAGGTTTGACCACTGGGTGAGTGTCTGTCTGCAGGCCTGAGTCACTGGGACCCGGAGCGTGCCAGACCGCCATGCCCATCTCGGGACTCGATCGCGAAGCCAGTGCTGAAGCGGTCTCATATGAAGCAATCCGAGCGGCGTTACCGCGGCTGCAGATGCCATATGCCCCAGGAGCCTCTGAAACAGTTTCAGTGGAACCGTACGCTTGCTCTCTATCTGCCTGAGGCAAGTCAGCAGCGACTGCGCGCGCAAGCCGGTAAGCTGCGCGCTCATGGCGACCGAGTCGATCTCCATACCGAGAAAAGAGATCCTCTGCACGGGGCAGAGTTTGCTCTTCTCCCAGTTGACCCGAAGGCCCAAACGAGCTAAGTGGTGGAGAACCAGGTCTCTGTGTTCGCACACCCGGTCCCGAGAGTGGCCCAGTATGAGCCAGTCGTCGAGATAGTTCAGGATGCGAACCCCTTGTTGCCTGAGTGGCGCAAGGGCTGCCTCGACAATCTTCGTGAAGACGCAAGGGGACAGAGCTAGCCCGAATGGTAGTACAGCATACTGATATGCCCGCCCTTCGAACGCAAACCGTAGGAACGGTCTGTGTCGCGGAAGGATGGACACATGGAAGTACGCATCCTTCAGGTCGATCGCTGCAAACCAATCGCATGGACGAACGCATTCGAAAAGGCGTTTCGCAGTCAACATCCTGAACGGAAGCCTGTAAAGGGATCGGTTCAGGACGCGAAGGTCCAGGATCGGTCGTAACCCACCGGATTTCTTCGGTACAATGAAGTAAGGGCTGTAGAAGCCGGACTTCATCTCGGCTGGAGGGACGAGCTCGACCGCACCCTTCGCCAGTAGGGTTGCGATCTCCGCACGCATGACTGGGGCATTGGACCCCACCACGGTGTACCGGACACCCCGGAAGCGGGGAGGAGCTCGCGCGAACTGAATCGCGTAGCCGAGCCGGATGGTCCGTGCGACCCAGCGGGACAGTCCCGGCAGCTGTAGCCACGCTCCCAGGGAGTGTACCAACGGGGTCATGCGGAGCACCGGCGTACCCTCGGTGGGGCAGCGAGGCAGCGTTACCGGCCCGGACTCGGGTGGCGTAGCGGCCCGGTGTCGGGGCGGCGGTAACAGCTGCGCCCTGACAGAGGAGACCAGGGAAGGACTCGCGTTCCACTGGGGTCTGCTCTGAGAAGGGGCTGGCGACAGAGAGGGACGAGAGCAGCGTGGCCCGGGGGCGGCGCACACTGCCGTCACCGGTCTCTGTGTGCTCAGAGATGGGTATGTCAGTTCTTTCTTTAACCACATTAGGGTGCTGCCACCCCGGGGGGCGGCAGCGGAACGAAAGATTCTCCCCCGGCCCTCCACCGGGGGAAGGAGCGGCCCTGCTGCTGTCTCCTGGAAAGAACTGCCCATCTCTGAGCTGTCCGCGTCAGGAGCGCCGCTTGGCCTGGCGTTTAGCGGGCCGCGGGGCTGGCGCGGACTGGGGCGGCTTCTTGCGGCGCGCTCCGGGTGAAGGCTGCTGCTGTGGCCGCGCGGGAGCAGGGGGGACCGCAGGAGGCCGCCCTCGGCGGCGAGGCAGCTGAGGCTATTAAGCATATACTGCCCCGGCGGCCCGCTGCTGCACCCCAAGCGCCGCCGGGGCAGTATATGCTTAATAGCCTCAGTCTGCTTCTGGGCGGCCGAGAACTGTTGGGCGAAGCTCTCGACCGCACCGCCGAATAGCCCAGCCTGGGATATGGGGGCGTCGAGGAAACGAGTCCGCTCGGCGTCCCGCAAATCGGCCAGGTTGAGCCATAGATGTCTCTCCTGGACCACGCATGTGGACATCACCCGGCCCAGGGAGCGTGTGGTAACCTTCGTCGCCCGGAGAGCGAGGTCGGTCGCGGCACGCAGCTCATCTCTGAGCCCTGGGTCGGCTCCACCCTCGTGCATGTCACATAACAACTTGGCCTGGTAGGCCTGGAGGGTTGCCATGGCATGCAAAGAGGCGGCAGCCTGCCCGGCAGCTCTGTAGGTCTTCGACACCATTGAAGATGTGAATCTACAGGCCTTGGAGGGGTGCTTAGGATCGCCGCGCCAGGAGGAGGCGCTCTGGGGACACAGTTGCATCGCCACAGAACGCTCCACCGGGGGGACCCCAGTGTACCCTCTAGCCACCGCCCCATCGAGGGCAGAGAAGGCGGAAGAGGTTGCTAAACGCTCGCGGGAAGACACGGGGGCCCTCCACGAGTGCGCAACCTCCTCATGCACCTCCGGGAAGAAAGGAATTGGGGGCACGGCAGGACGGCTGTCCTGTCGTGGCGCACCCAAAAACCAATCATCGAGCCGCGAACGCTCCGGCCGGGGTGGAGGGTTCCACTCCAGACCGAGCGCCGCGGCCGCCCGGGCAAGCATGGCTGTCAGCTCCGGGTCCGACTCGGACAATGCTGGCGCGCCCGGAGGCGGCAGCACAGCCGAATCCTCATCCTCGGAGGACTCTAGCCCACCTTGCGATGCATTTCACCGACATCTCGTCCTCCTCTGGAGCGCCGAACGAAACCCGCGGACCGGCCGAGGCCGAGGCCGCGGGCTCCATCACAACGCTCGCGGGTACCGGTGCAACAGAGGGGGGTGTGGGCCGAGGCGTGAGCGTCGGAGCTGTATTCCACACCATCACCCTCAGGTCACCCTGGCCACCAGCCGAAGAGACGCCCCGCGGACCGGATGAGACCGAGGCCGCGGACACGTCAGATCGGGGGGTGACGGAGGGGACTCTCACTCCGGCGGCCGCACGGAGATCATTGAGTCTCGACCGCAACACGGAGATGGCCATGTTCCCGCAGTGAGAACATGACTCATCCACAAGCGCCGCCTGAGCATGCTGGAAGCCCAAGCATGCCAGACAGTGCGAGTGCCCATCAGTGGAGTGTAAAGACCGGCCACACCCAGAAGCACACGGGCGAGACATCCTGAAAAGGACGTGCCACGTGTGAGCTCTTTTTGTGAGAGGATTAACCTCGCAGTCGATGTCGAAGCACCCAGGGGACCACACACCAACTGGAAACCAATCGTCCGACCAGCAGGCAGGAAGTATGTGACCGCTGGGACGCGCCGAACACCAACACCGACTGGAAGATCCTGATCGTCTCGAAGAACTGACTTAACTCAGAAGGCTTGTAGGAGTGAAAGGTATGTAACCCTTGGCTCCGAAGCATTAAAACATAATGCGATGATGCCAGCTACTTCCTTATATACCCACGTGGGTAGGCGGAGTTACGCATGCAAATCTTGCATGCCCATGGCATTGGCACTGCCATTGGGCGCTTTCTAGTCTCGGAGATGACAGGCTTCTAAGCGAAACCCCCATTCGTCAGTCACTGACGTTACGTCGGAGTGACTGAACGAAAGGGAACAGTATTCATCTGAAATAGAAAACTTTAGTAACATTGTATACCGGGGGTAGGGGGTGGGTAAACAAAGAGAGGAATACATTTATTCAGCAAGGATGCCTTAAAAATTTATTAAGTGACAGTATAGACATTTATAAAGTTGAAAAAGCTTTATATTTCAGATAAATGCTGTTCTTTTGAACTTTCTATTAATTAAATAATCCTGAAAAAAACTGTTTTCAACATTGATAATAATAAATAATTCTTGAGGAGCAAATCATCATATTACAATGATTTCTGAAGGATCATGTGACACTGAAGACTGGAATAATTCAGCTAAAAATTCAGTTGTGAATCACATAAATAAATTGCATTTTAGATTATATTAAAAAAAGTTATTTTTAATAGTTATTTATTTTATGTACAAATATTTCACAATAATACTGTTTAGCTGTATTTTTGATCAAATAAATGCAGCCTTGGTGAGCAGAAGAGAGTTTTTTTTTAATAAAAACAATACATTTTATATCAATTTTATAAATGAGTTTATTTGTGGGCCCTTTATGGGAATCCAGTGGTTGTCTAATCTGATTGGACACTGAAAAATTGGGCTAGTTTTCATTCCATTTGGTCAGGTTTTGAGTTGTCATTGGGCTAGAAATATTCCCTCTGCTTCACGCCAGGCTCCTAAACAACCTGTCGGTGTTGTATTCGCTATACATTATCCCTTACTTAACATAACATACATGTCTAGATGTCTTTAAGCAATTTCCTTGTGTTGTCAAATAGGCTAGACCTCAATATACTCAGATTTTGTCGTAATGTATTACTTTAATATTTGTATTATTATTAGTAACGGTGTACACACGGTAAATAATAATAATAAGCAAATTGTTCCAAATTATGGTTTCTTCATGAGGTGTGTAACCAAGCTTTTCTTTGAATAGAGACAGCAGAATGAAGAGAAAAAGCGCTATCACCAACTTCTTTCTAAAGAAGCAAAAGTCAGGTCACAGGTGCAGATCAGGGCCAAACAGATCCCAGTCCCAGTGTCAGCTGTTGTAGTGAACCATATGTAGGTGGTGGACAGGGAAGTCAAGAAGAGAAAGATAATGACACACCCAGTGAAAGAACCCAGTATATCACCAGCAGGTCAGAGCAGTGAGCAGAGGCAGTAAATTGTGTCTTAAATTCAGATTTAAGTTTCATGTGCATTATACAGGGAGTGCAGAATTATTAGGCAAATGAGTATTTTGACCACATCATCCTCGTTATGCATGTTGTCTTACTCCAAGCTGTATAGGCTGGAAAGCCTACTACCAATTAAGCATATTAGGTGATGTGCATCTCTGTAATGAGAAGGGGTGTGGTCTAATGACATCAACACCCTATATCAGGTGTGCATAATTATTAGGCAACTTCCTTTCCTTTGGCAAAATGGGTCAAAAAAGGACTTGACAGGCTCAGAAAAGTCAAAAATAGTGAGATATATTGCAGAGGGATGCAGCAGTCTTAAAATAGCCAAGCTTCTGAAGCGTGATCATCGAACAATCAAGCGTTTCATTCAAAATAGTCAACAGGGTCGCAAGAAGCGTGTGGAAAAACCAAGGCGCAAAATAACTGCCCGTGAACTGAGAAAAGTCAAGCGTGTAGCTGTCAAGATGCCACTTGCCACCAGTTTGGCCATATTTCAGAGCTGCAACATCACTGGAGTGCCCAAAAGCACAAGGTGTGCAATACTCAGAGACATGGCCAAGGTAAGAAAGGCAGAAAGTCGACCACCACTGAACAAGACACACAAGCTGAAACGTCAAGACTGGGCCAAGAAATATCTCAAGACTGATTTTTCTAAGGTTTTATGGACTGATGAAATGAGAGTGAGTCTTGATGGGCCAGATGGATGGGCCCGTGGCTGGATTGGTAAAGGGCAGAGAGCTCCAGTCCGACTCAGACGCCAGCAAGGTGGAGGTGGAGTACTGGTTTGGGCTGGTATCATCAAAGATGAGCTTGTGGGGCCTTTTTGGGTTGAGGATGCTCAACTCCCAAGTCCTACTGCCAGTTTCTGGAAGACACCTTCTTCAAGCAGTGGTACAGGAAGAAGTATGCATCCTTCAAGAAAAACATGATTTTCATGCAGGACAATGCTCCATCACACGCGTCCAAGTACTCCACAGCGTGGCTGGCAAGAAAGCGTATAAAAGAAGAAAATCTAATGATATGGCCTCCTTGTTCACCTGATCTGAACCCCATTGAGAACCTGTGGTCCATCATCAAATGTGCGATTTACAAGGAGGGAAAACAGTCCACCTCTCTGAACAGTGTCTGGGAGGCTGTGGTTGCTGCTGCACGCAATGTTGATGGTGAACAGATCAAAACACTGACAGAATCCATGGATGGCAGGCTTTTGAGTGTCCTTGCAAAGAAAGGTGGCTATATTGGTCACTGATTTGTTTTTGTTTGGTTTTTGAATGTCAGAAATGTATATTTGTGAATGTTGAGATGTTATATTGGTTTCACTGGTAAACATAAATAATTGAAATGGGTATAAATTTGTTTTTTGTTAAGTTGCCTAATAATTATGCACAGTAATAGTCACCTGCACACACAGATATCCCCCTAAAATAGCTAAAACTAAAAACTAAAAAAACTTCCAAAAATATTCAGCTTTGATATTAATGAGTTTTTTGTGTTCATTGAGAACATGGTTGCTGTTCAATAATAAAATGAATCCTCAAAAATACAACTTGCCTAATAATTCTGCACTCCCTGTATAAGTGAGTCATCTCCCATTCCCTTTAAAAGCCAGTTGCGCTTGCACCCTGGCGGATTCGCTACATTTTGTGGGAAATAATTTATTTTTAGTGTAATTGAACACTTTGTATATTGACCCCCCAAAATAACACCTTGCCACCCCTTTGCCACCCCTGTTTTTAAAGTCTAGCTCCGCCACTGACGAAACAAGAGGAGAACAAGAGCCACTTTAATTTACAGCCCGCACATCCATACGTACCCCGTAATTAAACAATACTCACAGTATAATTACCCCGTAATTAAACAATACTCACAGTATAATTACCCCTTAATTAAACAATTCTCACAGTATAATTACCCCTTAATTAAACAATACTCACAGTATAATTACCCCGTAATTAAACAATACTCACAGTATAATTACCCCTTAATTAAACAATACTCACAGTATAATTACCCCGTAATTAAACAATACTCACAGTATAATTACCCCTTAATTAAACAATACTTACAGTATAATTACCCCTTAATTAAACAATACTCACAGTATAATTACCCCTTAATTAAACAATACTCACAGTATAATTACCCCTTAATTAACAATACTCACAGTATAATTACCCCTTAATTAAACAATACTCACAGTATAATTACCCCTTAATTAAACAATACTCACAGTATAATTACCCCGTAATTAAACAATACTCACAGTATAATTACCCCTTAATTAAACAATACTCACAGTATAATTACCCCTTAATTAAACAATACTCACAGTATAATTACCCCTTAATTAAACAATTCTCACAGTATAATTACCCCTTAATTAAACAATACTCACAGTATAATTACCCCTTAATTAAACAATACTCACAGTATAATTACCCCTTAATTAAACAATACTTACAGTATAATTACCCCTTAATTAAACAATACTTACAGTATAATTACCCCTTAATTAAACAATACTCACAGTATAATTACCCCTTAATTAAACAATACTCACAGTATAATTACCCCTTAATTAAACAATACTCACAGTATAATTACCCCTTAATTAAACAATACTCACAGTATAATTACCCCGTAATTAAACAATACTCACAGTATAATTACCCCTTAATTAAACAATACTTACAGTATAATTACCCCTTAATTAAACAATACTCACAGTATAATTACCCCTTAATTAAACAATACTTACAGTATAATTACCCCTTAATTAAACAATACTCACAGTATAATTACCCCTTAATTAAACAATACTCACAGTATAATTACCCCTTAATTAAACAATACTCACAGTATAAATACCCCTTAATTATACAATACTCACAGTATAATTACCCCTTAATTAAACAATACTCACAGTATAATTACCCCTTAATTAAACAATACTCACAGTATAATTACCCCTTAATTAAACAATACTAACAGTATAATTACCCCTTAATTATACAATACTCACAGTATAATTACCCCTTAATTAAACAATACTAACAGTATAATTACCCCTTAATTAAACAATACTCACAGTATAATTACCCCTTAATTAAACAATACTCACAGTATAAATACCCCTTAATTATACAATACTCACAGTATAATTACCCCTTAATTAAACAATACTAACAGTATAATTACCCCTTAATTATACAATACTCACAGTATAATTACCCCTTAATTAAACAATACTCACAGTATAATTACCCCTTAATTATACAATACTCACAGTATAATTACCCCTTAATTAAACAATACTCACAGTATAATTACCCCTTAATTAAACAATACTCACAGTATAATTACCCCTTAATTAAACAATACTCACAGTATAATTACCCCTTAATTAAACAATACTCACAGTATAATTACCCCTTAATTAAACAATACTTACAGTATAATTACCCCTTAATTAAACAATACTTACAGTATAATTACCCCTTAATTAAACAATACTCACAGTATAATTACCCCTTAATTAAACAATACTTACAGTATAATTACCCCTTAATTAAACAATACTCACAGTATAATTACCCCTTAATTAACAATACTCACAGTATAAATACCCCTTAATTAAACAATACTCACAGTATAATTACCCCTTAATTAAACAATACTCACAGTATAATTACCCCTTAACTAAACAATACTTACAGTATAATTACCCCTTAATTAAACAATACTTACAGTATAATTACCCCTTAATTAAACAATACTCACAGTATAATTACCCCTTAATTAAACAATACTCACAGTATAATTACCCCTTAATTAAACAATACTCACAGTATAATTACCCCTTAATTAAACAATACTTACAGTATAATTACCCCTTAATTAAACAATACTTACAGTATAAATAATTTATAAATTTTCCTGATAGTTACCCCTTTATTCCCCCAATATTACATATTGTTCCCATATACTTACTTTATAGTTACACTATAATTACAGAAAGTTATGCTGTAAATTCACTTTAATTATGCAGTACTTTCCGGGCCGTAATCTAAAGCGTTACCAATAAATATATATAAAGATTTACAGTGGCGTGGCAGCTCAGAGATGTACAGTAGCATTTAAATATGAAATTGAATGAATAGATGTAGGCTAAAATTAAAACTACATATCCTTCAATATACAACATTTATTAAAAGCTACTTTATTAAAGGTCCTGTTTTATTAACATAATTTTAGAGGTGAACTGTCCCTTTAAGGACAGTGTGTTCAGTCGGCTGCTGCTGTCAATTGAAGACCTGCTCACATCTCATATAGACGCACGCGATTTTACTTTCACTTTAGACATAAGTTAACCCACTGTGTTTATATGTTAACCTTGTGTGTGTTTGACAGTATTAGTGCAGTAAGACTGTCCAGTAATCACGTGTGTTTGACAGACGTTTAGCCAAAACAGTGGATGCATTAACAACAGTCCGCACCTTGCCGGTTAAACATTTCAAATGTTTAACCGGCAAGGCTATGGCAAGCCAGAGTATTCATAATCCCCTGGTCGGACGTCTGATTGCACACTGACGCATCAAAAGCGTGCGTTTTCACAGCAAAACTTTGTCCTCGACGTGTGTTTTGGCACAAAAACGCGCGCTCTTAACGTTTGATACACAAAAAGCATGTTTTTGACACGCATTTTCCATGATACCAAAGCGTGCGTCCTTGACGTGTGATTTGCAATTAAAAACGCGCGTCCTTGACGTGCGCTTTGGAATGACCAAAATGACGCTTTGGAATGACGCTTTTGACGCGTCAGTGTGCAATCAGACTTCCGACCAGGCGATTATTAATACTCTGGCTTGCCATACAAGGCTTTAAAGCGCGGCTAAACACCCCCTCACTTTAGAGTGCATATGGTTGGATATTTGCTCATATCAGCGCGTAGACTCAGGGGCACACTCAAACAGAGCCGAAATAAACTGAGAAATATTTAAAACGGAGGGAAATGGAAATAATTAATTAAATGCATAACCGACAAAAGCGCAATTCACCAGCGCGTATTGAACCGTGAATGCCGTACTGAATGGTTCAATATTATATTGAGTATTGTGACATCCCTAATATATATATATATATATATATATATAAAATGTAAACAAGTTTGAGGCTTGAATTGAGGAACTGATTAAATTAAGGGAACTGTATTTATTTATTTTAAGAGAATTAGCTCAATTGTGCAATTTTATTTGGAGACCATATTGTTAGTTCCCAGAATGCTTTGCATATTTCTGGAAATGGAGAGTTAATATTTTGAAAGAGAAAGAATTTTAAAGAGTTCCTGTTATGTTGAAGTTTTGAACGTTAGCATTGTGCAGAAGAGTAGAGCTTATGGCTAGGGTGTGGATAACTGCATGAACTAATATTATGAAACATTTTGCTTTGTTCATTGAGCAATAACTTTGCTAATGCCAGTACAGTAACACGTTTGTTTCTGCTTGTGCCGTGTTAGCAGTATACAGTCTATTAATTGTATGATATAACTCAAAGTAAAAAGTAAACAGGTCATTTCCATACACTTGATTTATAACCATTTCTAAAGTCAACTTAAATAAATATGGCACAATTCACCAAAAATGTGTAATTAATTTAGTAATTATTCCGGTAGATTGCATTAAAGAAACCCAGCCTTAAAACTACGCAAAAATAGTTTGTGTAATATTGTTACCATAATTCTTTAAGATGTATAATTTCCCCATCAGATCCATATGATGATGATCCGAACACTTTAAGAGCTGAATTATCCTGTGGTCACATCACTGGTCCACAGACACTGACGGACTACTGCAGAGTACAGCTGGATCAGGTAAGTGTAGTTGTTTTTATTTCCTAAGAAGATTTTACTTTTTGATTCAATTCAATTTGTTATGTTTTAATTATTATTATTTTGTAAAATATTTTTTTCCTATTCTCCCATGTAACTATGTGCATTTTTGAGACGTGTGTACTGAAATATCAGTACAATTTCTTGTTAACATTATTGCTCATAATGATGAATTTCAGGGTAAAGCCGAGCTGAGATGTCCCAAGTGTAACGGTCTATGGTCTTACACTGAAGTGCGTAAACTAGCCAAACTCACGACCGAAGAACAGCAATTCTTTGAAGAAACTCTTGCCAACAATGCAACCAAAAAGATCGTAGACATCAAGAATGTGAGTATATTGCCTACAGCTTTTATTCTGACAAACATCAGTATGGTTACGCTATTGCTCTTGAGCTTTTTCTGTCTCTTCCAGTGTCCTGGTTGTGACTTGGTGATCGAGAGATCAGATCCGTCTAATCTCAGCGTCCAATGCACGGTTTGCTCTGCAGAGAATAAAAGCACCTTTGAGTTCTGCTGGCAGTGTCTGAGAGAGTGGAAAGGACATCAGCCTCGATCTGACAGATGTGACAATGAAGACTGCACCAACAAAGAGCTGGATCTGCTGAGAGACTGTGGAGATATTATTTTAAAAGATGCTGCGAATATTAAATGCCCAGCTGTTCGTGCTTGTCCAACATGTGGCATGCTGATTGAACACAACACAACACTATGCAAAAACATTGCGTGTACTCGGTGTAATAAACAGTTTTGTTTTGTCTGTCTGAAGCTCACAAATGACTGTCAGGACACTAGTGATTACTATATTCCCTGTTCAGATGGTGTGGCTCCACGACAGACTTCAATTCCATTTTGGAGAGATAACCAGTAAATTACCAACACAGTTGCAGTTATGTGGTAGAATACTATTTAGAAAGCATGTGTAGTATAGTATCATTATATAAAAGCCTGATTAATAATCAAAACTTTCACATTCAGTTCCTCTGCCTACTGTACCTCATCTACTGAGACCATCACAGCCTTCAAGAAATAACTAAAGACACACCTCCTCTGCAAGCATGTTCCTCATTTGTAGGTCACTGTAAATATAACTATATGCTAAATGAAAAAAAAATGAAAATTTTAATGTTATCAAGTTTGTCAAGCTTTTTATGGTTGCTGTTTAGTGAATTATGCTGTTCTTAGTGTACCATACTGTAAAGGCATGAAAAATGATGTTGTAGTTAGGGACAGGTTTAGGGTACACACAGAAAAATAGGGTGTCAAAACTGTACCTTTAGGGGTACAACAGCTTGTCGCTGGGGCAGAACCCTTAAAAGGACATCTTTGTACCTTTTTTACTCCTAAAAGGTGCATATTAGTACCTTTGAGTACAAATGCGTACCTTAAGGTACTACTATGAACCTTTTTGTGGTAAAAATGGTACAACGTTGTTCTTTTAAGGGTTCTGCCCCAGCGACAAGCTGTTGTACCCCTAAAGGTACAGTTTTGACACCCTATTCTTTGTGTAAATGCATGTCCTGGAATTGTTTGAGATTTTATAACAAAAGCATGAAAAACATTGAGAACTTCCTTCTCTCTCCATTCCATCCTGCTAGCTATTTGTGTCATTCAAGACTACTATTGTGCATAAAAAATGTAATGTATCATTGTTTATTGTGCAGTGACTATAAGTCTGAATATTAAAAAGATTGTAGATATGTATGAGTATGTGGTCCTTAACTCCAAGTGTCCTTCAATAATAGTAAAAAAACAAAAAAAACAACAACAAAAAAAAAACATTATTAAAGCTAGATAAATTTAGCCTAGAAATCTAGACGCACCCTAGCAGCAGCAAATGTAATCTGCCCGCAAGTGTCGTCTAGGAACTCTCAATACCCTTCTGAGCTGTATTCCTCTCAATCTGGCCGGGCCAATCACATTGGCCCTCATTTATCAATCTTGCATAGAAACGGGCGTATATGTTGGCGTAAGATTATGCTTACACTCCTCTCACCGCCTGATTTATGAAGCTGTGCGCACCTCTGCAATCCAGGTGTACACAATACTTGCCCTTGATAAATGGCGGCTGAAAACGATGGTCATTAGAATAATACGCCCCTATATATTCAAGGCTCCGCCTTGCCCACGGCCTCATTTTACGCCATGGACAAACAGAAGACGGCAAAGAAGCGAAACTTCTCCGATGTGGAGATCGGGCGCATCTCAATCATCTCCCTAGTCCACTAGTCAGGGCACTGATTAGGACATAAGTCAATGGGCTGACTCCCTGATCAGTGCTCTGACTAGTGGACTAGTGAGATGATTGAGATGCGCCCATCGAGACCATCACCAGGGAAGTGGAAAAAAACCCGAAATTGTTTTATTTGGGAGTTTAAAGAGTGGGAATAAAGGCGCTCACAAAAACAAAATATGGACCCAAATTACGAGTAGCTACTGTTAGTGTGGGGGTTGAGAAGCGCACTCCAGCAGTTTAAATAGCTGTTTGGATGATAAATTACCATCACAATGCATTATTTTACAGCACGTTTTGAAACAATTAGCATTTAATTTCGTATCACGGCACATGTATTGGGGTGTACAATAGTGATGATGATGTGATGTGGAGTAAGATTCATTCACATTAATAATTACATGACAATTTGTAAGATTCTTCTTTTTCTTATTATGATTATTATTCTGAATGACGCTTGTTATTTAGAAGAAAATGCCGTTTTTATTGATTTTATTATTATTTAAAAGAAGAAGGCCATTTTTATTATTTTGTCAGTCTGAATTATTTTAGTCCCAGTCCGTGCGCAGCTGCCGGGCCAGGCGGGCCTGAACCGTCAGGTAAAGCGCACAGGCTCGCGACTGGAGGAATACAGGCCTACAAATCAAACGCTTTGGTAAAGTCACACAAATTAAACATTGACGCTCATGTTACACAAAAATAAACACTAAATGTTGTTGTTGTGGTTTTTAACAGTGGGTCATATAGCATATCTTGTCAGTGCGTTTTGTGGTGTTAGGAATTGCTTTTCTGAGCATTTTCCCACTAACTCAAATGTGCGTACACCACCTCCTGAGCTGGCGTAGGATTTGAGCTACCGTACGGCAACGTCCATATTGATAAATCTCAAAGTCACCGTGGGTTTGGGTGTACGCAAGGTGTACGCTGGAAATGTGGTGTACGCACTTTTAATAAATGAGGGCCATTGTGTATAGAGTCGGTGGGCGGGGCCATAATGACGACGGCCGAGTTGCGTTTGCGTGCTTCTAGTAAACACAGAAACTGGCGAACGGCGGTCTGTCGAATCAGCTTTGACCGCGACTCTGGAAGACTTGAGTTAAGCTTTTCTCTGAGAAAAGAACAAAGAACGGCACTGAAGTCATTCTGAAGAAGGGAAGATGTGTTCGGGGTTTAGCCGACCGGATACGGCGAATGTTTAATCTGTCAGCGAGCTCTGCTTCACCTTCGTTGCTCTGGTTGGTGTAGCGCTATCCTATCGCGTGCAGAGGGAGTTTGAAAGACAACCGTTTATCCGCCCCTCGGATTGAGCTGTCTATGGTGAGTTTCCAGACCAAACATCTTGATGTGGGTCTGGCTTGTCAGGCTAAGATAAATTAGTTTCAAAGTCAGTTTTCCTGGGGTTGATGGAGCTAAACTCTGGGTCCGGTTGGGCCGCATCAAGCATTCCAGAAAAAGAAAAGAAAAAAAAAGCTCAACTGATCCAATCTTCTCAATCTTTATTATTAACATTTCTTCAACATGAATGGTTCTTCTGAACATGAACCGTTCCTCTGAATTTGAACTTACCTTCTGAACATGAATGCTACTTCATGAACATAGGGTTCTCTTGCCTACTCATTTATTTTAAATATAGCCTATAGAAGTTAAATCATTGTGTAATAATGAATGATTTTAATTTTATTTAAAATAATAGTCTAATTCAAAGCAAGGCCGTAACTGTCAGACACAGACGAGGACACAGATGGATTAGTGCAAGTAACTTATTATCAGAGGTAACGGGCACAGGTGATACTTAGAAGGATGGTAATACTCAGACGAAGGACGATGGAGGTGAAGATGAGAATGATGAAGACGAAGAGGACGATGATGAAGACAAAGATGGTACAGGTGAAGGCTTCGATGAAGTAGTCACAGGTGGATCGGTGCAAGACCAGACAGTGAGTGTGAAGGTGAGGAGTGTTTAAGTAGTGATGACTGGTGATGGTGCACAGGTGATCAGAATGCCGGTGATGGGGAACGAGTGGACGTGGCAGTGACTGATGGCACAACGATCAAAGCAGTTCTCACCCCATTGCAGGATCTCTCCGGTAGACTAGTGGATATGCGGATAGTGTAAGATAAGCCAGGGGCATCCCTGGATGATGTCCGCGGTTGACTCCTCCACCTTATGCAGATTACCAACGCGTAGTGTGAGTGTGGGGGAGAAATGGCGGACATGACCTCTACCAAGCGGTTTTCCCTGAATGGTGGTGATTCTGACGTCGACGGGAGAACGTTGACGTTGGGTGGTTAACTTTGAGGATTTGCTGACTGATGAAGTTTCCAGCCGACCCGGGAAGTCGATGAGGGCTTGTGCTGCAACAGATGAGTGAGAATTACAAATGAATACAGGCGTCTTGGTAAGGTTTGCCGTTAAAGGAGGTAATTGGATGGTACTCGGCGCTGGCCGAGTGGGTCGCACGGGGCAGGTCATAATGCCATGTCCATCCCCCCCCCCAATAAAGGCACAGATGTTGTGAGATACTGCATTGCCGTTCGGTGGTGGTGAGATGGTAGGAGTCGATCTGCATGGGTTCAGGTGCTGGAGGTGCGACAAGTGTTTGAGTGGGCAGAGGATCGGCAGCGGGTGAGGAGAGGCCAAAGGCAGAAAACCATTGAGATACGCAAATGGTTTTCTGGATGAGGGCTTCCAAGCCCATGGCGTCCTCGTAGACCACAATGAGTTGCTTGATTTCAGCGAGGAGGCCGTGGCGAAAGGTGGTGACGAGGGCTGATTCATTCTATCCGCTCATACAGGCCATCGTGCGGAAACGCAGTGCATAGGAACTCTGTCTCTCGTTTGCCTTGGCGAATAGAAAACAGTTTATCATGGACAGATAAGTCGGCAGTTTGTTGACCAAATACCTCTTTTAGATGAGTGCAGAAGGCTGTGGTGGAGCCGATGACGGGGGCATTCGCTTCCCATAGCGACTGTGCCCACTGAAGGGCTCGGCCTGAGAGTAGAGATGATAAACGCCACCCGGTCTCTCTCTGTGGAACAGATGGGAGGTCGCTTCCATATACAGGGAACATTGCAAGAGAAACCCGCTGCAATCCTCTGCCGCACCGCTGTTGACCGCTGATCGGGCTGTGGGACTTACGCAGGCAGCTGACAAAGTAGCGGGTGCAGGTGATGATACCCTAGCATGGGTAGCGGTGGAGGGAGTGCCGTGAACCAGTGAGGACCGCACAGCGTGATGAAGTGGTTGGCGGTGCGGTCCCCGCCCGTGTCCGAAGAGCTCTGCATTTGGTCTGGTCTTCTGTCAGACACAGACGAGAACACAGATGGATTAGTGCAAGTGCAAAGTTTATTATCAGAGGTAACGGACACAGGTGATACTTGGATGGTGACACTCAGACGAAGGACGATGGAGGTGAAGACGAGGATGATGGTGAAGACGAAGAGGACGATGATGAAGACGAAGATGGTACAGGTGAAGGCTTCGATGAAGGACAGGTAGTCACAGGTGGATCGCTGCAAGACCAGAAAGTGAGTGTGAAGGTGAGGAGTGTTTAATTCCTTACTTGGCAAAGATCATATACGGCCCCACGTTTGGTATTGTTTACATTGAATGCTTATTTACAATATCATTTTGTCAAGTGATAAGGTCAATCTATGCATTGTTTGAAAGATACGATACTGCAGATTCATCTCTGTATAAGCATTATACAATTGAGATAACTTTGCAACAGTTTTTGTCATTCTGTAGAACGTCAACAATCTGATCTGAGAACAAAGGGAAGGGGGTCCCCATATGGAAAAGTCTTGCTAAAAACATATGTGATTCTTATATGTTCCAACAGAAAACTATAAGGATCATATATGCTGCAAAAACCACATATACAAATTGTACAATATTCATGTATTTTCAATCATATATGTCCTACACTGTAAAAAAAATATATGCTGGATTGTGTTAAATACAACCCCTGCATATCAGTGAGATTTTACTTTAGTAAATTAATTAGCAAGTAAAACGAATAAAAATGGGTAACCCTAATGCAAAGAAAATATTTCCTTATATATGTGAATAATAAATATATTAAATTATTTAACTGCATATTAAAAATATACAGGATAAATATATTACAATATTTAATAATACATGAGGAATTGCTGCTTTCAATTAGAAAAATATGTGACAATATATTTACTTATATATCATAATGTATGTCATTTTATTTGATGTGCATGTGATGATATACCCAAAAATATATTGAACAAAATAATATATATATTACAAAATAAAAGGAACTGTAGTCCGTTACAGTTACTGAGAAAGTGCTATTATATTACAGTTACTTATGGAAATGTTAACAATTACAAAGGGTTATATATATATATAACCTCCTTTAAATCAGAAGTAAAGCATGATGGGAAGTAGAAATTTGTTGTAACTCATTCTGTAAAAGTGTTTATATGTGTGTACATGCATTCACATTAATATGGGAAATTCAATATACAGTAAGGCTACACAATAAATAATACAACTTAATGGATATTACATGTAATACTATTTATATCTTAATTACTAAATATTGTATGTGTTAAAATATAGCCATATTTTATAAATATAGTCAATATGCATACATTGCAGTAGCTATATTAAAAAAGGCTTTAGTTGAACTTTCCTTTATTCCTTTGTATTTCCTTTAATATAGGCTATTTTGCGTATAATTGCAGTATATTCCCATATATTTGTTTTGTAATGTTCTACCCATACAAACTATTTGTTAACAGCAATATCAGCAATATTTAAAAAATAATAATTAAACACTCACTCTAAGCGTTAGGCTTAGACGATGAAGATTTCTGTAACAAAAATAGCCTTAGTTCTGTCATCGCAAACTGCGCATGCGTCAACGCGCCGCGGCCAGGAGGAAATCAGTCGCGGGTTCTTGTTGTCTCCGTGATATGATTGCCTCCCAGCGGGACCGCGAAGTGTCGAGCTCCAGGTAAGATTTGTGTTTGTCATGTCGTTCTCAATGCAAATGTTAACTTATTTATTGGCAAGATTTGCTAAAAGATTTGTAAATTGTTCGTTTCTGTTACCATGTCGATGCCACAGCCTTAGTGTTAGGTAACGTACAGGTAACGTTAAGCTAGTGATGGCCAAATGAGGCTTCCTGAACCACTGAGCCTTTCCAGCCCATTGGTTCACCAAAAGGTTCATTTTCACGAAGCCTCATGAAACAGTGTGCTCCCTAGTGACACCTGCTGTGCAAAGCAATGTATCGCACACAAATCTATTCATCCTGAGCAACCAAATTATCATAGTGTGGGCACACCCTTTTTCTATTGCCTGTGTATTAATAAAGTATTTTACTCTGCTTGAATTAACCTATGCACACACAACTCACACAAACACACAACTTTGTGTTCAACTATTCAGGAGTTCTTTGGGTTAGTGATGACAGTGAATGACTCAAATTATTGTAAAGACATTATTATGAGTGCAGTGCTGATTGGGAGTGCAATAGTGCAGTGCTTATGGGACTGGGAGTGCAATAGTGCAGTGCTTATGGGACTGGAATTGTGGAACAGCAAACTGCAACAGGGATGGGAAAAGTGTTTACTGGTTTTTATTTAGGAACAATATTTTTTTTACAGTATTTGGACTGAGACGGTTTCTCTTTTTGGAAACCACCTCTCCAGCCTTAGAAAATACCCTTTCACATGGCACCGATGATGCTGGACAACATAAGAATGTCAGTGCCAGCTTGTATAAATTGGGATATTGGAGCTTCTGTTTGTTCCAATATCCCAGCGGATCCTCAGTCCTTGGCAGATTTGTCTCGGACAAATAACGATCCACCTCTATTGTAGCATCTGCAGTCACACTGGAGCTCCGTCTGCTGTTATCTACTGTGCTGTCCAGCAGATGCCAAAGGTCACCTATAATTATACAAGGGAAAAAACTCACTTCTCAATGGTTTACATTACATGACAATACAAATGTGAAAATTCACATTACACATAGACTACTTACCACAGGTTGTAGATTGGCCAGCTTGTGAGGCAGGCAGCTGAGCTTGGGGTGTTGTATCCGAACTTCTTATTACATTGACACATTCTGACTTCAGTCTTGTGATGGCTTCTTGCAGCTTCACTGGACTTAGGAACCCTAGTTTTTTGAACCTAGGGTCCAGCAATGTAGGCATTGTCATTACACTTATTGATTCCATTAGTAATGCATGCTCTCTGACACGACGAACAAGGTTGTCAGCCAGCTGCCTTGCCATATTTGATGTTATGCCCTCTGACTTTCTTGCAATTGTATGGTTTAGCATCTTCATTAGGGGAATAACCTTTGAAGCTGACACTCTTTTTTCTGCAGAAAGCTCTACTGTGGCCTGGTGGAATGGGGCCAGTATGTCGAGAGCATCTTTAATTGTGTCATACTCCAATGAAGTAAGAGGGCTCACATCGGTCCTTAAATATGCTAGAGCTGCCCCCACTGGCTCTCTCAGGTCATACAGCCTTTCCAGCATGCTGTATGTGCTGTTCCAACGGGTGTCCACCTCAATGATCATTTTCAGAGTTGGTCTCCCCATCTGCACCTGCACTTGGACCAGTCTTTCTTTTCCTGTTGTGCTGGTCCTGAAGTAGGTGACAAGCTTCCTACATTTGGTGCGAAGCTCATTCAAGGCTGCCACATCGTCAAAAGACTTCTTCACAATTAAATTCAATGCATGTGCAATGCATATCGCATGCCTAACATTTAATGCCCTGACACAGGCAATCATATTGGCGGCAGCATCCGTGACAAGGCACCTCACCTTATCCTTTATGCCCCACGCCTCCATGACCATAGTATGGGCAATAGCTAAGTTTTCTGCCGTATGGATGTTAGGGAAATGTTGCACCCCAAGCAAGATTGTCCCAAGCTGGTCATTGGCATCAATGAAATGACAAGTCACAAGCCAGGTAAGCCTCCATGTTGATAGATGTCCACATGTCAGACGTAAGGCTAACAGCAGTAACATTGCCCAATTTCTCTTTGGCCTTCTCCTTAGCCTCCTCATACTTGGTCTCAACCATGGACTTCAAAGCCTGAGAACAAAAAATGAGATTTGTTATTCATTCTGACTTGATAAAAAATATTACTACTTTACTCTATTCACATACAGTACCTTTCTTGTTGGGAGAACATATGATGGATCCAGCACATGCACAAGCTCCCGAAATCCCACGTCTTCCACAACAGAAAAGGGCTGGGAGTCTTTGATGACCATGTTGACCAAAGCCTCATCCACCATTTTCTTTCTGTAATCTATAACACATTACAATGCTGGTGTATTGTAGGAGCCTAACACATGATTTAAATAATGAAGTGAAGATTAAATATTACTTTGACTAATGCCTGGTGTGTTTGCAGCAGGTTGCACATCCTCATGCATTGCACGATAATGCCTTAGCATGGAGGAGGTGTTGTTGCTGTAAGTCAGCTCTTTGCGGCACAGCACACATTTCACCTTCAACATGCAGATAATACACATTGTGATTATACTGCCATATGGTGAGGATTATGTGATATTATGACAATAAATGATATACATTTATACAAACCTTGTTATGTGCAACCAATTCAAAATGCTCCCAGACTGGAGAAGTTCTCCTCTTTCTTGGTGGCTCCATTGTAAGGAGGACAAAAAGGCCTCTAGGTTTGCCTATAAGGTTTGCACTAGACCAACTTTCTAAGCTTTCCCTAATACAGTCTAGTGTTATAATAATAATAATGATGATAGTAATAATAATAGTAATAATAATAATAACAATAATAGTAATAATACTAGCAATAATATATATAATAATAACAGTAATATAGGCTATAAATATAATATAATCTATATCTATCTATCTATCTATCTATCTATCTATCTATCTATCTCTCTCTCTCTCTCTCTCTCTCTCTCTCTCTCTCTCTCTCTCTCTCTCTCTATATATATATATATATATATATATATATATATATATATAATTACGTATTATAGGTATTATAACTAGGCTAATTTACTGTAATAATCTACTGAACTATGTATAATTTACTCTAATAATCTACTAAACTAAGTATAATGTAATATAATATATAATACAAGCTATGATATATAATTCTAACTATGCTATAACAAACTCGCTACTACTCACTACTACTCGCTACAACCAACACCTCAACACCAATGCAAACGCCTACTGCAAACCCCACAAGAGGCGCGAGGTTTCGAACCACTTTTATCCGGAAGCGATACTCAGAATGAAGCAATGACGTATTCAACAGAAAACGAGGCCTCGTTTGTCATCGTCACGTTATTTTCACGGAAACGATACAAGCCTCGAATCGGGGCTTCATCTGGAACGCCCCTTTTTGCTCGACACAAGCTCCGGAGCCTCGCTTCAGATGTCCCATCACTACGTTAAGCCTAATTATGCTGCGCGCACGTGCAAAAATATTCGTATTTAATGTGCAAAAACAAGTGAAAAATGCTTATATTTGTATTAAAGTTATTAAACTATATGATTGGTCTCATCATTTGTTAGTCCCTTTGAATAAAAACGTCTGCTAAATGATCAAATGTCAAAAACAACTATTCTAGTTGTTTAACTATGTCATTTGATAACTAAGTTAAACCCTAAAGCTCATGGTTTGCATAGATAACGTTATACAACGATTGTGTGTGACAGTGAAAGCTGTGTGACACTGACAAAAAGCAAAAGTTAGAATAAATGTGATGTGATTTGTTTACCGGTATGTTCCTTTTGTCATCATTAATAGTCTATTTTGTGCCAATTCACTTTAAAAGAGTTAATGTTTTAGTGACCTTGAGTTTGCAAATTGCTCTAATGTAGTTAAAATATAGCTAAAATATAAACTTCTATCATTTGCATTCATGTAACTGCAACATATATGAATCTAAATGATGTACAATATTACAATTTAGTAATAGAAAGTAAGTAACTGTATAAGAATATATTGTTATACTGGAAAAAACATTATAATGAAACGTGTTTCTAATATTCCTGTATGTAAATGGGGTGGTCAAGAAGATTTTCTTTTTCTTCCAGAAAGATCTTCATGAAAACATTTGAAGACCACGCAAGAAGAACAGGTTCAGCCACAGACTGGTTCATCCCATGAGGACTGGTTCAGTTCTGAAGGGGAAGTGTTGAAGAAGTTTATGTACTCTGAGTTGTAAGACTTGAACTAAAGTTAACAAATGAGACTTTATTGTAATGTATTAACTAACATGAACTAACAATGAGCAATACATTATTACAGTATTTATTAAACTTTGTCAATTTTTAACGTTTAGTTCACCCAAAAATGTATGTTGTTAAAATGACCCTCATGTTGTTCCAAACCCACAAGACGTTCATTTATTTTCAGAACACAACAAATAAAGCTTTAATATGTGTACTATAATTACTATGTGAAATAAGTTAATATAGTAATTGATATAGATACTGATATATATATCCATATTTATAACCTTATTGACTAAAATAACCAGCTCATGGCAGACGACTTGCGTCCAGAGAGCGACCTGAGTGATGCGATGTAGGAGTAGCATAAGCTTCAACGTCTCTCTGGGCAACAAAATCAAGCACTTCTCTTTTATCGAATCCTCTTTAAATTCAAATTCGTGACCAGTGTTTTGTTTTCCTCTATTCTCTGCATATCCGCATTCATCAATACATCATGCTTCAGGTCAGAGGTCACTCTTTTGGCGTAAGTAGACACGCACGGTTGACTGCCGGAAGATAGATATTTTAGTCTAAAGTCAAAAATATGGATACTTTTCTAATAAAAAATGCATAGCTTCTCTTCAGAAGGCCTTTATTAAAAGATTTTTTAACATGTCCTGATAATTTACTCACCCCCATGTCATCCAAGATGTTCATGTCTTTCTTTCTTCAGTCGAAAAGAAATTCAGTTTTTTGAAGAAAATATTCCAGGATTTTTCATCATATAATGGTTTTTAGTTGCAACCAAAATACTGAAGGTCCAAATCAATGCAGTTCCACCTTCGTGTTTACAAAGCGCTCATGTGAAGACTAATACAAATGCCCTCTAGCCAATAAAAATAATATAAAACAACGATATTGGATGATTTTGAAGTTGAAAATTGAGTGTTTTTGCTAAAGGGCGTTTATTAGTCTTCACATGAGCGCTTTGTAAACACGAGGGCGGGACTTCTGCCTACATCTATGGGACCATTGACACGTGATTACGTCATCCTTGGCACCTCGCAGAGCTGAGCAAGTTGAACAATTAAGGTTGAAAAGTATATTAATTTTTTTAAATGACTGATCGTTTGACTAGATTAGACCCTATTCCTCATCTGGGATCACGCAGAGGCTATGAAGCCCTTTGAAACGGCGTTGATCTGGACCTTCAACATTTTGGTTGCAACTGAAAAGCATTATATGATGAACAATCCTGGAATGTTTTCTTCAAGAAACTTAATTTCTTTTCCACTGAAGAAATAAAGACATGAACATCTTGGATGAGATGGGGGGTGAGTAAATGATCAGTCAATTTTTATTTTGGGGTGAACTAATCCGTTCATCTTTGATGGCCATGACACTGTGTTCAGTGTATTTTGTTGTTGTTTTTTGGGTTTAGTTTTTTTCCTGAGCAAAGTTCAGTTTGCTATCAAGTTGGAATTGTAAATTACTCATGTGGAGTATAATTTGAGTGTTTCATTTTGTGTTGAAATAAAAGTGTTTCCATCACAAATGTGTGTATATCATTGATTGAAATCATATATGGTTAGTATATGCAGAGATGTTGTAATATTGACTGAAATCATGTATGATTATTATGTTGTTTATATGTATATTATATAAACTTGAAGAGCTAACACACCATTTCCCTATTAAAAAAATATGAAATCTGTATAAAAAGCATATAAACAAATGACACAAAATATAAATAAATCCTATATCACTTTAATATGACTAGCATATGATTCAGTATAAGAACTTTATATGATTTGTATATGAATATCATGTATTTTCTACTAATACCATATACCATTGCATACTGTTTACATGTAAAACTCATATAAGATTTTTGCAGTATTCATACATGACCCAAAAGTTTTCTGTGTGCTTTTTAGTATGAAATGGGCCATAAACGGTCTGATTTTGTGTATGACATATATGGGACTTACATTAAACATATAAGATAATTCTGACTGATTTAAGTAAGGAACATATATGGTCGCTATATATGAACCATATAGGTTTTTTTCATATGGGTCTCTTACCTTTTTGTGCTGTGGAATTGTAATATTTGGCAGAATAATTGTGACATCGACCTTTTTCCCATGAGAAGAGTCCAGTATACGATGTCCAGAGTAAATGTGTGTCCAAAAACAAGCAAACTGGTAAAAAAAAAGAGCTATAGAACCTCTGTTGTGTACATCCTGAAATCTACTAATCACAAGGGGGCTTGAGGGTGTTTAAGTAGTGATGACTGGTGATGGGGCGGCAGTGGCTCAGTGGGTCACTGTAGGTTGTCTACAAACCAGAAGGTTGGTGGTTCAATCCCCGGTTCCACCTGACCAAGTGTCGAAGTGTCCATGAGCAAGACACCTAACCCCAGCTGCTCCCGACGAGCTGGATGGTGTCTTACATGGCAGACACCGCCGTCGGTGTATTAATGGGTGAATGTGGTGCAAAATGTGAAGCGCTTTGGATAAAAGCGCTATATAAATGCAGTCCATTTACCATTTACCATGGTGCACAGGTGATCAGAATGCCGGTGATGGGGAACGAGTGGGCGTGGCAGTGACTGATGGCTGTGAGGGCATGACAGTAACCAGGTCAAACAGAACAGTGAATTAAATTCTAGTTGGGAAATAATCTTTTTGGGACTATTTGCAAACAATATTTGCATTCATTTGTGTCAAATATATTATTAGTCCCGAGATTCATCGCATGAATGATTAAATACGCAGATATGTGATTTCCCCAGTGGTCTGGTGGTAGAATTATAGTAGTGGCTCCAAGCTCTAATCCGCTCTCATATATTTTTTTTGTTCTTCATTAAAATCAAAGATGAAATGGAAAGGAAAGGGAGTCCAGGAGAACTGCTTAATCAGTCTATCAAAATATTCTTTAACAAAACAGATTGTCGCAGTTGTCGCAGATAGTCACAGTTGTGAAGGGACAAAAGGGGGCAAGAATTAAATTGCAGCAGTTTATTAAAAACACAAACAAAGAAAATCCACACTGAAACCTGGTCTGAATTTCAGTGTGGATTTTCTTTGTGTTTTTAATAAACTGCTGCAATTTAATTATTGCAATCCAAAGACCAGGATCATGACAGCTTCACACCAACATGCTAAAACGACTGACAAAGGACAATTGAAGCACAAGAGTATATAAACACAGACAGACAAACTTAACTAGGAAACACCAGAGGAGACTAACCAACATGAAAACTACAAAGAACTACAACATAAATCACAGGAAACTCTTCAATGTAAAAGTCCAAGGACAGAGACAGAGCACATGTGGCAGGTTAGTGCACTGTAGCCAGTGAGTCAATGTGATGGGATGCCATGCCCTGATCTTTTCGTTGACTGGTTTACTTTCGTGGAAATATGACACCTAATAAGAGCCCCTGCCTGCACTTTCCTGCTGGAACTTTCATCTGATTACTGTATACCAGCGCGATGCACACAGCCTGAATAATAACACATTCAAAGTCCCCGTCTTTTTGCACTATTATGTCGTTTTTTGGTTTGTATAACATGCAGAAAAGTAGACCACAAGGATTACAGACTGATGCGATATTTTAAACAATACTGTCAATATAACAGGAATACAACTCACTGCTACTGATGGATGCATTTATTATTAGCTTTATTTTATTAAATAGCACATTATCTTCATCAAAAATGAAAAATCTCCAGTGGTTTTGTTTTACATTTAACTGCATTTTTATTTTCTGAATGTTTATCTCAACTGTTAGACAGACTGATTGGAAATTCATTTTTATATAGGCCTATTATACTGCTAGTAGGCCTACTTTAAAAAGTTGTCAAGTTAAAGCAATAACCTTTATTTGCATTTATGCACTTGTCTGTTTTTGTTATTTTGTAAGACATCCTTATTAGATGCATGGTCTCTATGCCCACATCTTATAGGCCTGCTGTATATATATGATATAAGTGGAGGGCGTTGGGGGACACCTAACATTCAAACCAGTAGGCCTTTGGAGTTCATCTGCAAGGACTTTTTGTCAATGGAACTGGACCAACATCAAAAATATATTGGCTATCACAGATCATATCACAAAGTACAACATTGCAATACAGACACAAAATAAAACAGCCTGAACAGTCGCTAAATGTCTGTGGGAAAACTCATTGGTGCACTATGGGTTTTCTGAGAAAGGGGGCCTGATTTTGAATTTGAATCTTGGAATTAAAGTCCTATCTGACATTTTTGACAAAGTTATTCACATATTCTAATTCTGTGAATAATTCATTTGCATTATGTGATGTTTTGTGTACATTTAAAAACAAAACAAAAAGGTTTATCTACAAAGTCAAAGTGGCAAATTGTACTCATAACAACACAACAAAGTACACTCCCCACAAGCTTATGTTTGGATAACAACCCCACTTGCCAATGGATTTGGCTTTCAGCTCCAGTCAAATCTCACTGCAAGTATGTGAAGGACTTGAAGGACAGGTTGGAAAAGACATAGCTACGAAAAATGCTGCTAAACTAGCAAAGTGTAACAAGAGATGGTTCAATGAATGCATCATTATCTGGGGAGAGTGATATAGTTCTCGTGTGCAATGTTAGGTTGCACTTGTCTGTTGCCTGGCTACCATTGTCTTTAGAGTTGGCTCTATTTGAGTGATGTAAACAAATTAATAATACAAATTTACAAAAAATATCTGTTCATCTTTCATAGCACGGTCGCCATATAGCCTGCAGATCATCACTCTTAGAAGAAAAGGTTCTATCGGCGCTACATATTTGGAACCCATAAAAGGTTATATATAGAAGTATAGTTGAGTATACTCCAAAGATCCTTTTATGCTTCTATAGTGACAAGAAAGAACCCTTTTGGCACTTAAAAAGGGTTCTATATAGAACACTGCAAAAAAAAAATGCATTTCTTATCTTAGCAAAAAACTCTTCATTTTGAGTTATTTTTTTTAATACTTTTGCTTGTCTAGTAAATACTTCTTGTTTTATGAATGTTTAGATGTTTGGACTAGAAACAAGACAAAAATACTGAGTAAGAGGAGCATTTTTTGCAGTGAACTTTTTAGAGGTTCCAACTACGTAGCACCGATAGAACCTTTCTTCTAAGAGTGAAATAAGGGAATGAATCAGAAATTTGTATAACACTCCAAAGAACGACTGTTTTCGGCCCCACAGAAGAGAATGAATCCATATCCGTGCCGGCTGTTAAACAGTTAAACAAAGACAAATGTTTGGCCCGATGGTAGAAAAGTGGCTGTTCATTCATTCAGCTTAATATTGACATAAAACTATTTTACAACAAACATTCTGTGTGGTTTACAGCAGAGGTCTTCAACCCTGCTCCAGGGTACCCACTGTCCTGCAAAGTTTATTTCCAACCTGCTTTAGCACACCTGCATGTGTATGTCCAACAAGTGATCCTCAAGATCTTGATTAGCTTCACCTGTCTTTAATTAGGGTTGGAGCTAAACTCTGCAGGACAGTGGGTCCCCAGGAGCAGGGTTGAAGACCTCCGATCTACAGTGTTGATTTGAGGTGTGTGTGTGTGTGTGTGTGTGTGTGGGGGGGGGGGGGGGTTCAGCGGAAGGCCCGTCTCAGTGTGTGTGTCTGTTCGTGTGAGTGTGTGTGTGTGTGTGTGTGTGTGATACGACCCACAAGGGTCAATTCTTGCACCACTCCTGTTTAACCTGTATATGCTGCCACTGAGCCAAATAATGAAAAAGAACAATATTGCTTACCACAGCTATGCTGACGACACCCAGCTCTACTTAGCACTATCACCTAATGACTACAGCCCCATTGACTCGCTGTGCAAATGCATTGATGAAGTTAACAACTGGATGTGCCAAAACTATCTTCAGTTAAACAAAGACAAAACTGAAATCATTACATTTGGAAACAAAGATGAAATTCTCAAGGTGAACGCATATCTTGAGGCTAAAGGTCTGATAACAAAAAATCAAGTCAGGAATCTTGGTGTGATTTTGGAGTCAGACCTGAGTTTCAGTAGTCATGTCAAAGCAATAACTAAATCAGCATACTATCATCTGAAAAATATTGCAAGGATTAGATGTTTTGTCTCCAGGCAAGACTTAGAGAAACTGGTTCACGCTTTCATCACCAGTAGGGTGGACTATTGTAATGGACTTCTCACTGGCCTTCCTAAAAAGACCATTAGACAGCTGCAGCTCATACAGAACGCTGCTGCCAGGATTCTGAGCAGAAGCAGAAAATATGACCATATCACACCAGTCCTCAGGTCTTTACACTGGCTTCCAGTTACATCTAGGATCGATTTTAAAGTACTATTACTTGTTTATAAATCACTCAATGACCTAGGACCTCAATACATCGCAGATATGCTGATTAAATACAAACCCAACAGATCACTCAGATCAGCAGGATCAAGTCAGTTAGAAATACCAAGAGTTCACTCAAAGCAAGGAGAGTCTGCTTTAGCTATTATGCCAGCCGCAGATGGAACCGGCTTCCTGAACAGATCAGATGTGCTCCAACAGTAGCCACATTCAAATCCAGACTCAAAACACATCTGTTCAGCTGAGCATTTACTGAATGAGCTCCGAGCCACTGTACATCCGACTTTATCATATATATGCATCATCTTTTTATTCTCTTTATACCTGTTTTAACTTACCTTTGTTCTCATGTCTGGTTATTTTTATTTTATCTATATATCATCATTTTATTCTTTTTAATTCTCTTTACAACTGTATATTTCTGTTTCTTCTGCATCTGTTGATTGTTATGTTTGGTTAGGGCTGTCTGATTGGAAGAGATTGGAAAAGGAGAGCAGTGCGCTTCGCTTTATTCTGCTTGTGTGTAAAGAAGTGGACTCAAGAAAGGGGAGGCCCTGCGGGGCAAAGGTCACGACCCTTACAGGAGCCCGTCTTGGACCAACTTGTAAGGTCCAGGAGACATTGTGAACCTGCTCCATCTCTTCCATCTCAGATATTTATAATTTAGATACAGCACCCACATTTAGAATAAGGCAGATATGGATCTATTTAGCACCATTTAATTATTAATATTTTTTTATTCTCTACACAACTGTTTTAATTGTCCTTGTTTTTATTTTTAATTCGTACACATTGTATTCTTTTTCTAATCTTATGCATATGATATCACTGTTTTAATTAATTTCTATGTAAAGCACTTTGAATTGCCATTGTGTATGAAATGTGCTATACAAATAAACTTGCCTTGCCTACCTGTCACATTTGAGTACCTGCTGTTTTATATTTTACCCTCTGCCATTTTCAAAATATCTTTTTAGCCACATTTATGTTCCCTGTTCATCCACTGTTATTATGCTTAATCTGACATCCATTGTCAAAAGCTTTACATCTTGAACTGTCGCTCGTCTCCTTCACCACTAGAGTTTCATCTGTGTGTGGCACTACAGTTTAACAAAAGCAGTGCTTTGATTTCTTCAGAGTGAGCTGATCCTTCAAGCCTCTGCTGTGTGAAGATGGTCTTTCAGGTGCTTATTAATTTTAACGATAAAAAGAATAAACCACTAGAAGTGGCAGACGATGAGGCCATTTAATAAAACCACCATTTTGGAACTGAAGAAGAAATTTAAAGAAAAGATCCCCGGAGCACCGGGTAAGTTAACCTCAAGTTATTGTATAGGTTGTTTGCAGGTGATGTCACTGCTGAGGCATCGAATGCAGAAGGAGGGCAGAAAGTGATTTTTTACATAGGAATCACTAACACAAACAGATTTTTTTTTTTTTTTGCCTCTGCTGATACTGAACTTAATACAGATACCGGCTTTGCAGGAAGGGAATATATTTTATTTCTTGTTCGTTTGATGTTTTCACTGAAGTTTTGAAGAAATCAGTTCACAGTGTTGACGTGGTTACTGTGTAAACAGTGTCACACCCTGTGCACTCGTTGCTGCTTCAGCCATCATTATAAGGTAGAAATGTGTCCAAATAAAAATGTGTTCAACAAGCTGACAGAAGTCAATCCATTTTATAGTTGGAAAGATGTAAACTGAAGCTTATTGTTGTCATGGTATAGGCTATATTCACTTTCCCATTTGGCCACGCAGGAGAATTGGAGATGGTCACATTCAGCTGACAGATACAGACACACTTTATATATTTTTTATATTTTTTTTCAACAAATGACAACCACAATCAAATCAATGAAAGCTTGTGAATAGCTTTGAAGTGGCTACAAGTTCTGCTAATTCACAAGCCGAGTGAGAATCATACTCAAAAATGTAATGCTAATTATTAAACCAAACAAGATACAGAACTTTCAGAGACACTTAGCAATGTGATTATATAATTGAGTGATAGTGGCATTGGGTTTAATCAGTGACATTATTTGTAGATTTGCTATCCAGCGTCCTTAAGCATTTTTCATGTAGAAAAGGTGGATAGGCATATAGTCCAGTTTTCTCCCTTAACGATGATGTGTGCTCCTACATTAATTCTCGATGCTGCATGAATGACCAAGGCAGCATGATATATATAAAAAAAACAGACCCAGAACTCATCACGTGTAACAGCAGCTTCACATTCGCTAATCAACCATCTAGATGGTAGGCAAGTCTTCCAATTCAGTAGAAAAATCACTCCTCTTCATAACATAAGGATCACGTACAACATATGTTGTGATTTTCTGTTCATAGCTTTATAAACCAGCACAATACAGACTTTCCTCCATCTCATCCATTCTATGTTTCACTTCCTGTCCTCCATCTGAATTTCACGTGTCATCTGAACTACATGATTTCAAACAAGCTATATGCTATTATGAATTTAAATTTAAATTTTAAAGACATCAGAACTTTAAAAATGTTTAAATATAATGTTTTACAATGTTTATACCATCTCTTGATATTATTAAATTAACTCTTCTCATCATTTCATTTATATAGATCTAGATGATATCAGGGTAATCTTTGGAAAAGACCCTCTGGAGGACCAAAGGACACTTAATTTTTACAGAATTAATCATTTGTCTGTACTCTTAATTGTCATGAAGATGCCCGGTGGAGGTATGACTTCTTACAACACATTTTGAAAAAAAAAAAAAAAAAAAAAAAAAAGTTTAAAACAACACTCCATCGTTTTTAGAAAAAGGGCTTATTCAACCTCTTTCCTGCATTTAGATATTTGGGCAAACTAATTTTTGTCTCACGCAACACATCGCTCAACAGCCAGAGGATGTGAGGATGAGAGCCGTGAGATCTCTGCTTCGCCTGTGCTTCCCCATAATATAGTCGCAAGTCAATATCTGCCTAGTCTTAATCTGCATCGCTATTTGTACCTATTTTGAATAAGCAGGCCACAAGAAGTAATTAGGTGGATGTTTTTTTTTTATATCACTTTTACTTGGGACATGCTATCTGGCAACATAGCAACATTTATTATGCTAAGCTAAGCTAGCGATGACCTGATCTGTAGATCTGTTGGTTATACTTGATTGTTGTGGGGGATCTGAAAATCAATGCTTTGTACAATGACTGTAATTGTTGCACACACAAAGAGGTGGTGTTTTTTGGTGGCACATATAGTTGTATTTCTGTCCCACTGTATCAATAAAATTAACAATGTGTTGATATGTCTGGCAGTGTGACTAATTCTTTATCAAAAGTGAAACAATAAGCTCACTCTGATATACAATATGTCAAGAAATAAGAACGGTTGAAGGTTGTATTCCACCAACTAACTAATATAATTATTTAAGTAATCAGATACTAATGCTCAATTTAAACTCAAACTGTACACAAGCAGATAAAGTATCTATATTTTTCTTGTAAGCTCTGTTCTTTAAATAATATTATTAGGGCATATAACTCTGAATGAATACAAACTCTCTCAACAGCATCATAATAGTCACCCACAATGACTGAATGTCATGACACAAACTAATTAATTATCAAATGTTAGTGAGATATCTTTAAAGACAACATTGAGTGCATTACACTGTCAATCATTCTTTTAAACTGCGATCTACAGTGCGGCCGGATAGTCCGCATTCTAGTCGCAAGTGCGTCAATGCAGTTTGTTTTTACCGATTTACAACACAAATGTTTCAAACAAACAAATCTGTATGGGGGTAATATTGTTGCTTTATTCCAAACAAATATATTGTTATCCACAAATAAATGTAAAACGATTCACAAAAAAAAAAAAATAATTTCACAAATAAATAGAATGAGATCCACAAATATATGCGGGAGTTTCACAAAAGTATATTAGATTCACAAATAAATACAATGATATTTGTGAGTAACAAAAAAAAAATCCACACATGTCAAAAACACACAACTCTGCCTTGCATAAGTTGCATTCATTTGTGAATCGCTTCCTGTGCATTTGTTGATGTCTTCCTCTTCATTTGTGGATCTCGTCTTGCGCATTTGTGGGTCGCAGCACAGCACGTGGATTTTGAAACATTTCTAGCGTCTAGACTCAAAATAATCCACAAATACATAGACTCCACCCACCGTCTACTTAAGCCAATCAGATCACGGCCATATCGTGCTGACCAATCGTAGCACGTTTTCGCTCCAACCAATCACATTTTGGCCAGTGCCGCTGAAAATTGAGTTATGACCACTGATCTATATAAATATATATATCTATATAACTCTATATATCTATAGCTCTCTCTATATATATATCAAACTCTAAATCTATATAACTCTATATATCTATAACTCTCTCTATATATCCAACTCTATATATCTAAATAACTCTATATAGATCAGTGATTAGGACACTTCCATAGGAACTGAGGAATGTGTGGATTTTTTTTGTTACTCACAAATATCATTGTATTTATTTGTGAATCTAATTTACTTTTGTGAAACTACCGCATATATTTGTGGATCTCATTCTATTGATTTGTGAAATAATTTATTTTTTGTGAATCACTTTACATTTATTTGTGGATAACAATATATTTGTTTGGAATAATGCAACAATATATCCCCCATAAATCTGTGGCAAGCAGCGGGGCGAGGGGCCGCGAGAGCGGGCTAGTGACGAGTGGTAATGAGAACCAGCAGCATGACACACTGATCTCGTCTCGCGGCCAAGTGACGGGAGCATAAAAGGAGGAGTGAAGGCAGCGGAAGACGAGAGAGGACCAGGCCTGGACTTTGCAGCGTGGGCAGCGCAGATGAGGAAAGACCGCGAGTGGCTGCCCGAGGCGGTGGTGCTGGAGCGAGTGAAGACCGGTGGGATGGAGAGCTCGCTGCCGTGCCCCTGGGTCGAGGTGGGGTGGCGGCCGTCCTGGAGGGAGCGGAGGAGTTGCCGGCGTTTGCCGTGAGCCAGAGCCTGCTGCCTTCCGCCATAACGGGGAAGAGCTGGAAACGCGGCGCTCACTGCCGACTGCCCTCAATCGGAGGAGCCACCGCCGGCCGCCAGGGGGCGGAGGAGGATCGGGCTGTCCACCGGGTGTCCAGCACCATCGCATAGCACCGCGAGGAAGAGCCTCTCGGCGGGTAAGGATGTGTCCGTGGGATGTACTGGAGTCCTGGTGGGCAACTCGGCGGGGCGTTGGCCGAGGCATTGGAGGGGGGAAGGGTCTCCTCTGACCAGGTGATGGGGCTCATAAATATCTTGTCGGACAAGACTGGTTCTGACCTCTCTGACGGTTCTTCAGGAGCGTGAAGGCGGGAGAAAGCATCGGCCTTCACATTCTTCAACCCGGGGCGATAGGAGATAGAGAAGTTGAACCTGGTGAAGAAGAGCGCCCACCGGGCTTGGCGCGGATTGAGCCGCTTGGCATCTCTTAAGTACTCGAGGTTCTTATGGTCGGTCAGTACCAGAAAAGGATGTTGAGCTCCCTCCAGCAAATGCCTCCACTCCTCCAGGGCCAGCTTGATGGCAAGCAGCTCCCTGCTCCCGATGTTGTAGTTGACCTCCGCCGGGTTGAACTTCTGGGAGAAGAAGGCACATAGATGGAGTCGACTGGGCATTCCCTGCTGCTGCGAGAGTACCGCTCCCGCTCCTGTGGTGGAGGCTTCGACTTCCACGACGAAGGCCTTGGTAAGATCTGGATGCACTAGGAGGGGAGCGGTGATGAAGGCCTTCTTCAGGTCCTCAAACGCCTTTGTGGCCGCAGGGTTCCAGGACAGAGACTTGGGCTTACTGCGCAGGAGGTGAGTGAGTGTACTGGAGATGATACTGTAGTTCTGGATGAATCTTCTATAGAAATTGGCAAAACCTAGGAAACGTGGGAGTTCTTTAATCGTGGATGGAGTTGGCCAGGTCCTGATGGCTTCCACCTTCCCCGCGTCCATCCGGATGCCACTGCTATCGATGTTGTATCCAAGGAACTGCACTGAGGGCTGGTGGAAGGAACACTTTTCGGCTTTCAAGTAGAGCTGGAATTCCCTCAGGCGTTGCAGGACCTCCGCAACGTGGTGGCGATGGTCGGCCAAGCTCCGGGAGTAAATCAGGATGTTGTCGATGTATACCAATACGGACTTGTGCAGAAACTCCCGGAGCACCTCGTGTATGAAGTCCTGGAATACAGAGGGGGCGTTTGCTAGTCCGTAGGGCATGACCAAGTACTCGTAGTGGCCAGTAGGTGGTCTTCCATTTGTCCCCCTCACGTATCCGGATGAGGTTATACGCGATGCGGAGGTCCAACTTGGTGAAAACAGTGGCACCACGGAGATGTTCCAGCGCTGTTGGGACGAGAGAAAGGGGATAACGGAATTTCACTGTGATCTTGTTTAATGCCTGGTAATCAATGCAGGGCCGCAAGCCTCCATCCTTCTTGGCCACGAAGAAGAAGCTGGACGCAGCAGGGGACGTAGATGGTCGGATGTAGCCCTGGTCGAGTGCTTCCTGAATGTATTCCTCCATGGCCTTCTCCTCCGGCAGGGATAGGGGGTAGATTTTCCCCTTGGGCACTGGCTTACCTGGAAGCAGATCGATGGCACAGTCGCATGGCCGATGGGGAGGGAGCTTGGAAGCCCGGTGAGGGCAGAACACATCGCTAAAGGGGGCGTAGCAGGGTGGAACCTTTACTGACCGCTGCTCGATGGGGCTTTCGATGGACGTCCCACAGACGGGAAGACTCCTGGAACGAGACGTGGAAGGAACAGGAAGTGCAGACAAGCAGCTGGAGAAGCACTGATCGCCCCACTTTAGGATCTCACCGGACTTCCAGGAGATGACAGGGTTACGCCGGCTTCACACTGCACGCGTAAGCAGGGCGTAAGCAGCGCGTATTTTTTTCGGCGCTCATGTTAACAGATGAGTGCATTCACACCGGCAGCAGAGGCAGCGCAGCGGCGCGTAGCAGGAGCAGAGCAGAAGCGTCAGTGCCACGATCGTTTCGGCGCCAGGTCTATTTTTGACGCGCTGCTCACGATGAATTAAAGCCACAGTACATTGTTCTGATCAAAATTAACCTGGTTAACATGAAAAATAACACATTTAACCATGAAATAATTTAGTGAAGTGTTGCGTGTGTTTCTCAGTCACCATATGACACCCGGCGCTGTGAGAAAAAAAAAGTTCTACACAAAAAAACGAAGCCACTGCCATAAGTTTTTGCCTGAACTACAAAACTAACTTTAAATGATGTATGCCAGTTTATCTTAAATTAAATATGAATTAAATTATGTATATATTATAACTATATGCTGGCATAACAGAAACGATAAACAAAAGCATGTGGTGTCACAGGCAGTATTCTTCAGAGTGCATCTGGAAAGACAGAATGGATGACACTCGTCTCATCGTGGAGGTTGAGAAGCACACAGTTCTCTATAATCCACACAATTTGCTTTATAAAGACTTGCAAGTGAATGAAAAGGCATGGGAGGAAGTTGGTGAGCGTGAGCGGCTCTTGGTGCTGATGGTAAGTCATTTTAAAGTGTTTTTGACAGTCTTTCGTTGTCTCACGAACGAACAACTAAATATGGATAGGTAAAGAAAATATACACACATTAATATAGCACACATACAGTATAGACATGTAGATAGACTATAATGTGCATTTTGTCATTTTTTAAAAAACTTTGTTAGATAATTTGCTCATTTAGCCTACAATATATCATTAAGAAGTTTCCTCTTAGTTATTATAGTCATTTATGAATTATCTTTAATAGGTTTATGATGGGTAATGCATGTATATTTGATGCCTATCCAATATTTCAAGACAATTCCCTGAAGTTTCTCTTTTTAGCAGTGTGCTTTTCATGGACATAGTGCGATGGCCTTTCTTCTATCAAAAACTTGCACTAAACGAAATAAAAAAAAACATCAGAAACAAGTGAAACGATTTTTTAAATATAAAATTAGCTTCATGATAAATCTTTGCTTTATTTCCATTTCATATACATTAAAGAGAAATGCAAACTTATCCATTATAGAGTACTCTGTACACAACTGCGCGTGACAACTGCGCGCGACAAACGCTGCCTGTGTGAAAGCAAAAAGTGCGCGCGCTGCTACTGCTTTACACACGCGCTGCTTCAGCGCTGCTTGCGCGTGCAGTGTGAAGCCGGCGTTATGCTGCTCCAGCCATGGGCGCCCTAAGATCACGTCAGCGGTGGAATCCTCCAGAACCAGTAGATGGATGTTTTCCACATGAAGAATGCCGGTTTGGAGCTGCAGGGGTCCGGCGAGTAGACCGACTTTGCGTCTACTTAGTGGCTTCCCAGTTATGGATTCAACCTGGTAGGTGGACGGGGTGTGAGTCTTCTGGAGGTGGAGCTGACGGCAGAGGGCACCGGATATGAAGTTTCCAGCGGAACCGGAGTCGAGGAGGGCAGAGACTTGCAAGGAGACATCGGCAGTAATGAGGTTCACAACTGTAGTTAATGACTGGCTCTTGTAAGATCACACTCACCAAAGGACGAGGAGGACGCGTGGGACACTTGGCAATGTAGTGATCAGACGCTCCACACCTTGCCCTATCCATCTCCTCCGTTCCGCTGGGGTTAACCGTGCGTTCTCTACTTGCATGGGTTCAGATACTGGTTCTGGAGGGCTGACGGATTCTGGTCGGCAGAGGGACGGCAGGCTCAGGAACTGGCCCTGGTGTTTTTCGAGACACGCCTGCATATGAGTGGCGAAGTGGATGGATAGTTGGATGAAGCATTCGAGCCCGATGGTATCCTCGTATGCAGCGAGATGCAACCGCACACGTGGATCCAGCCCTTGACGATAGGTGGTGAGAAGAGCCTGCTCGTTCCACCCGCTGGCGGCGGCCAAGGTCTGAAACTGTAGGGCATATTCATTCACAGACATGTCATGTTGCTTTAAGTGATACAATTTCTCACCCACTGAAGCATCCCAGGCGGGCTTTCTGAAGACATTCTTGAAGTGAGAAAGGAAACTTGTCAGTGATTGTACGATGGCATTATCTTGTGAATACAGTGTTTCTGCCCAGCGCAGTACCTTGCCGCTCAATTGGGACACGATGAACACCACACGGGAACGATCGTTCGGGTACAGGTGCGGTTGCATCTCCAGGACCAGTGAGCACTGCAGGAGGAATCCGTTGCAGTCCTCCGCCGATCCAGAGAAGAGTGCTGGTTTGGCCATGGGACTGGTGAACACCGGGGGACGTGGAAGTGGTGCTGGTAGATGCGGAAGCGCTCGCCGGCGCTGATGATGGTGGACTGGAGGGTAGAGCGCGGCGAACTGCATCCACCAGTTCTTGAAAGGGATCCGGGTGACTCATACTGGTGCTTGCGGTGTTGGTCTGGTCTTCTGTTACAGGTTACAGAGTCTACGGAGACAAGATGGTAAGTGAATCAGGTTTATTGAGCAACCAGTAGAGTAACAGTTGCATTGATAAAATGAATCCATCTAGTTGTCCCACAGACATTATTTCCCCAGATTTTCTAAAGAAGTTTTTTGAAACCCTTGGCCCTAAAATACTGACGATTGTAAATAGTAGTCTCACTAATGGAGTAGTACCCCTACATTTTAAACATGCTGTAGTGGAACCACTGATGAAAAAACCTAACCTGGATTCTTCAGTTCTTGCTAATTTCAGACCCATTTCAAAACTTCCATTTCTTTCCAAAATATTTGAAAAAGCTGTTTTTAATCAATTATTAGCCTATCTAGACTTGAATGGCTTGCAAGAACTGTATCAATCAGGTTTTAAATCACTCCACAGCACGGAAACGGCCCTGCTGAAAGTTTATAATGATTTATTATTGGCCACTGACGCAGGTAACTATGCTGTTCTTATGCTCTTAGATCTTACTGCTGCGTTTGACACCATATATCACAATATACTGATCTCTCGCCTTGAGCATTGTGTTGGTATAAAAGGTGCAGCGCTACAATGGTTTAAATCTTATCTGGGTGAAAGAACTTTCTTTGTACGTCTTGGGGAATTTGTGTCTTCTACTGCATCTCTTGTATGTGGAGTCCCTCAGGGTTCCATTCTTGGACCGATTTTGTTCTCTTTAAATATATTACCTTTAGGGTCCGTTTTTAGGAAACATGGCATCTCGTTTCACTGTTATGCAGATGATTTGCAACTCTATCTGCCTTTGAAACGTAACGATGAAAAACTCTGTGGCACCTTTGTTGAGATTTCTTGAAGATATTAAAGCCTGGATGGCCTCTAACTTCTTAAAGTTTAATGAAGAAAAAACTGAAATCATTTTATTTCGACCTGGTGGTACCGTTAATACCCTTGATGTAAACCTAGGTGAGTTAAAGTCATTTGAGAAGCCTGTTGTAAAAAACATGGGGTTTTTAATGGACAGTGACTTTAAACTGGAAAAACAGATTAATTTTGGTAATTAAATCATGTTTTTATCAGTTAAGGTAATTATCTAAAGTCAAGTCAATTGTATCTTTTACTGATTTTGAGAGGATCATCCATGCTTTTATATCATCCCGCCTTGATTATTGTAACAGTCTCTATATAGGCATTGGTGAGGCATCTCTAAAACGTTTGCAGAGGGTACAAAATGCAGCTGCACGTTGATTAACAGGGACACGTAAACGAGAACACATCACACCTATATTGGCTTCCCTTCATTGGTTACCCGTTCAGTTTAGAATTGATTTTAAGATTTTACTTTTAGTTTTTAAATCATTAAATAATATTGCTCCGAAATATCTCTCAGAGCTATTAAAGCCATATGCTCCACCAAGAGCACTTAGGTCTGCTAGGCAACTGCTTCTAGTATGCCCTAATGCAAGACTAAAGAGCAGAGGTGACCGTGCCTTTGCAATAGTGGCCCCCAAACTCTGGAATAATTTGCCTTTGTACATTAGGCAGGCACCTTCACTGGCTGTTTTTAAATCTCATTTAAAAATATATTTGTATAGTGCAGCATACAACACAGTATGAGAGTTACCTGTTAGGAGTTTCTCTTAAGTGTGCGTTTCTGATTATTATTGTATTTATTATTGTATGTTATTTTATTGTCTGTACAGCACTTTGGTGAACATCTGTTGTTTTAAAAAGGTGCTCTATAAATAAACTTTGATTTGATTTGATTTGATTTGATAATAACTTGAAGGAATGCGGATATGAAGGTGATAGTTCTTGGTTTGGGTTCTCAGGGTGCACTTGGAGATCGTAGGAGAGGGCTCAGGAGAGGAATGATGGAGAACACAGAACACACACACGCTGGACACAGGAGATCGCTGGAGACTTGGGAGATGACGTTGGATAAGGGTAAGTATCTTCATGGGAGTCCTTAAGGTAAGCATAAGAGGTTTGTACCTATTGCAAACGAGACCGGACAACTACTGCATGTGTGTTCGTGACTCTTATACTGTGGGTGATCGGGGGGTGGGGGGGGGGGGGGTGGGGGGGGGGATGATGGGATGCAGGTGTGCGTGATTAAAACTCAGGTGATCGTGATCGCTGTGTGACTGTGCCGTGGGAGCCTGGCGTGTCTGTGACAGGTGTGTGATACCTCAAAAATCCACACACATGACCTTGTTGCCAGTCTTTAGTGACACATCACACACACATCTCTAGGTCAGTCACTCCTCAGAGACCAAATATACACTTTAGAAAACAAGAAACCAAAAGCAAAATCATAACTGGATAGAATCATTATAATAATATAGGAAGGTAAATATTGATTAAGGTTTTGATTATGAAGTTAATTAGGATAAATGTACTATATACAGGTATATTGAAGCGGCAGTGGATTTCAGAATACCCCTTTCAATAGCTTCTCAGTTGTTCATGATTAGTTCATATCTTAGCTAATCATGAGTTCATGTTGAATTAACTATTAATTCTTGTATTAATACATCATTATTAATGTCCTGTTATTGTAAAGTGTTACCAATTGTTCAAATGAAGGCTAACGATCTGCGGGTGAAGGTCTCTTGCGCATTCTGTATTTTCAGCTGGGCAAAAGGATTTTATTCCAATTCCTCTTTATCTGACTCCATTTATCATAATTTCAAATTTAGGTTAGGTTGCCAATTGGCTATTTGGTCATTTATATTTAATAGTTAACACACATTTAATTATTCTGTTTAAATCCTTGAAATTATACCCACTCATAATCTACTAGAGATGGTTAATAAATGCAGAGTAAATCAGAATAGATCAAAATGTAACAATTTATTAACAGTCAGTTAAACTGTGTAATGCTAATTACATAATCAATTCAAAGATGGTCCATACATAACATTAGATACTCTGAAGTAAAGAATAAAATATGGATACATGACTTCTTAAAATTACATAATGCTGAGCATGTAGTTGACACTCAGTGTTACGGGCTGACCAATATAAAATGTCATGCCCTGAGCCTTTCTGAAACATCTCTTAAAATATCAGACCAATATGTAAATCTCTTTCAAATGTAAACATATGATAACAATGGTTATTAGCATTAATCAAGCCCTATAGACAGGAGGTAAAGGCCAATTGGCCGAAGACACACCACACCCATCACACATTAAGCAAAATATCTCTAAACTCTTAAAACATTTAAGTTTACTTCTGTGGGGATGAGACCTTTGTACCAGTCACACTGAGACATTTCAAACGATATCAAACATGTATAATATTGTATTATGAGAATTCACATAAAGATTTTGATGGTGAATTGTGGACGAGGGATGGGGGAAGAGACAGTGAAAAGAAAGGCATGTAAATTAAAGTCATTCTTAGATGATTCACTCAGTGTGACGTCGTCTTGGATCGGGATGCTAAATGCATGAGTGAATTTAGATGCTAATTTCCTTTATTGCTAGTTTTCAAAGCCTTACATTTTCTGAAGAAAAGCAAGCATGCCGTGTCAGAGGTGATGTGTCTGTTGAAAAAAAGCAAGATTGAAAGACACTACAGTGATGATACCACACACACCATGCAGAGGTTTCTGGCTGCCAATAAAATACATTTTGTTTAGCGCTTTTCACAATACTTAGTGTTTCAAAATAGCTTAACTTTTTTTTTTTACAACTAAGAGTGGTTCATATGGCAGAAATGTGCAGTTCAATGATAATATAAATCATGCACTAAAACACTAGTACAAATGTTAAAGTAGTTTGTTTTATTAAATGACATCACAAAGTTTCATACCTGACATCATACATTTTCTGAATCTGTAACATAAATAAAAAAAAATATCAAATAAAAATTGGTACCAATAAATCACGTAAAAAAGTCTAAATTGAGAAATGTATTTGCATACTTGAGTTTTGACAATGTGACTTAATGTACAGTATGTTCACACAAAATTAGCTTTTAACCATGCAGATGTGAATCTGTTTATTGAATATATCAACAGAGGAAGAAAAACTCACCCTGTTCACTGCGGAGTCATTAAATCGATACCACTGCCAGTCCTTAAATGACTTGATGTCAGCATAGTAGTGACCACCACTGAGAGAACCAGTGTGATGGACTAAAGCATACAGGTCATACTTATGAAGACCACTTTTCTCTTCCTGAAAGAGGCATAATGTATATATAAACACTATATTTAAATATTGGTGCTGTGTGCATTTATGCTTACATTTATGGAGGTCAGTCAAATGTCCATATACTCTATATCAGGGGTCTCCAAACCTGTTCCTGGAGAGCCACTGTCCTGCAGACTTCAGCTCCAATCCTGCTCCAACACACCTGGCTGTAATTATCAAGTGACTCTGAAGACCTTCACTAGCTGGTTCGGGTGTGTTTGATCAGGGTTGGAGCTAAACTCTGCAGGATGTTGGCCCTCCAGGAGCAGAAATTGGAGATCCCTTCTCTATAGAAATCTCTATGTCAGGGACGGGCAACTTCGGTCCTGGAGGGCTGCTGTCCTGCAGAGTTTAGCACAAACCCTAATCCAATACTCCTGAACAAGCCAATCAAGGTCTTCAGGATTACTAGTAATACATGGGAAGGTGAGTTTTATAAGGGTTGGACCTAAGCTCTGCTGGAAAGTGGTCCTCTAGGACTGATGTTGTCGATCTCCATGCCCATTAATATAATATTTAGCTGGTTATGAATACAGTTACACTCACATGAACCAATAAAAAGTAAATCAGTGGAGCACATTCACAGAGGCTGTATGTTATAAATGAAGTGTCAGAATTGGACATTTCAAAAATGTAGATTTAAACAAGAAGGACCAAGCAGTGTAAAAAAAGACAACGTAGTCAAACCTGCACTGATAACTGGAGAGGAATATCAACAGGTTGGTTGTTCTTCTTGTAAGTCATGTAGCTGTAATCCAAGTAAAACCTCTGCAGGTGACACTGCATGAAAAGTGGGATTTTCGTCCCCGTAAACGGCCGGAAATCTCCCTGATTTTCGACAATTAACGTCAGTTTACAGCCTGTGCACGTCGCGTTCGTCTGTGCCACATATTGACGGAAACGAACCATGACGTATGTGGAGCTTGCGGAGGCATGCTGGCGCCGGCGCTAATGGCTCTAATTAGCATATGAATAGCAGCTCTGGGCGGCGCCTTGCTTGAATTTCCTCACTCAGTATTGGTTGAAACTACTACATTGAAACAAGAAATATCACTCGTGATTGGTTGGCAGATCTGTTACTATTGGTCAACCTGGGTAATAAATTAATAAATTTAAACCCCCATATTATAATAATTTTACACATATAAAATTATGATTTGCATATTATTTTTTAATTGTATATATTCATATTCATGTGATATGCTATTATGTTTTATATTCATGTCATTGTTATCCTATGGATTACGCTATTATAACCATCAAGGACATTCATTTATTGAGGAAAGGAAAATATGCCAGGGACGTGCAGTTTATTCAAAGAAAGAGCTTTATTAGAACAAACACAAACACACAACCAAATGCAAAACGTTTGAGATCTGCCCACACAACAATAGGAAGCTCACGAGAAGCCCAAAATCCTACAGCACCATGAAGTCTCTGTTTTCCGCTTCAGAGCTGTAGGTAACTAGCGCCATTCTGTCTGTTTTAAGTCCATTTTTCAGACGTCTGTCGTGCGTTGCCCTGTACTTTGGAATCGCCTCTAATCTCGACTGCAGCGTGGCACAGAGCTCGGCGAGCTCCTGGCTGGTCAAACAGTCCATCCAAACACCGCGCGAACGATGCCGTCTTCCTCATCAGGTCTATGGTAGCGCACTTCCAAAGGCCCACCTCATCCTCAGCTAACACACGCTTTCTTGCTTGTAGCAGCTGTAAAAACAAACAATAAAGACAATCAGTATTGCGCGATGTACTGCGTAAAATGCACCTGAAAAATAGTCACACTGACCAAAAACGGATCTAATCTAATACATCTTACCCTCTTCTCAATCGACTCCGAGCTGAACTCTTCACAGCTTCTGCGTGCGATGCAAGAACTGGATGTTTGTACGTCCTGCGTACTGTCTCTCTGTCTTACATGCAGCTGGAAAACAATTAAATGAGTGTTATGACGAAGTTGTGAAGACGGCGTACTGCTTCCTGTAAAATGACCAGAAAAAGAAAACACTTTTATAAAGCAACTTACATTTGTTCTTTTACAAGGCTAATTTCAGCTTGTGCTACTTAAAAAGCTTTGCTTTAGGTTACTTTAGCTTAGATAACAGTCTTACCGCAATCTTAGGACTGGTCTTCTCTTAGGCACTCGTCTTCTCTTCTTAAAGTTAGTATCTTCCACACAGTTTTTCGACTCCAAAGCAAGCAACCTATCATCTATGGACAGCAACCTGGAGATTACTAAAGTGAACTGCTCGTTAAAATCGGCAGCAAACTGAGCAAGCTGACGAGATAGCCCAATGATTGCATTCAGCTGTGTCTTCCCGCCGGTGTTACGGATCAACTGGGGATCATGTTATCTGGGGACGGGCGCGTGCACGTAGCTAGTTTTACCTGGATTTACAGCAGATGTTAGACGAGGACAGATTCGTCACAGCGGATTTTCCACTGAACAGATTTAAAACGCTTTCCACATTATTGGTAAATGTTTGCATAATATCAGGCTCTGTGTTTTCCTCTGTCGCTGCTTTGCTGTATGTTTCAAACGCAGTTTAAGGGAATTTTTAATGTGGTTTCATTTCACAACACAGACCACGCCCACATTTTGTTACATTCTTTTCAATGAAAGTCGTATCCAATGACAATTACATTCAATAAATTACATTGTGCCGTATTAGTATCGGAATTTTTATTTATTTTTAATAACTATTGTTTTTGTAATTTGCTTAGGGTATTTTTTAAATTATATATATATATATATATATATATATATATATATATATATATATATATATATATATATATATATATATATATATATATATATATATATATCCTAACTAAAATAACTCATAGCCTGTCATATTACCTTTCTCATATTAGCCTATTATATTGCCCACCCCTTGCCCACCTGCACATCCCAGCTGATATACAAGATTTGGGGGGACATTCTGCATTTGAAAGTTTGAAAGGGTTTTAAATCTTCTAAATAAAGTAAAATGATTAAAAATCAAGTAATTTATATATGCCAAAGTCAACTTTAAACATATACAATGTAATTTCCAAACAGCAAAATTGTGGCCAGTGAAAATGCTGAGTGGCTAGTAACTTTGGAAAACCACTAGCCACAGTGGCCGGTGAGCAAAAAAGTTAATGTCAACCCCTGTATATACCCCTGTATATATGTATGTATATATGTATGTATATATATATATATATATATATATATATATATATATATATATATATATATATATATATATATATATATATATATGTATGTATGTATGTATGTATGTATGTATGTATGTATGTATGTATGTATGTATGTATGTATGTATGTATGTATATATATATATATATATATATATATATATATATATATATATATGTATATGTATATGTATATATACATATACATATATACATATATATATACAGGGGTTGACATTAACTTTTTTGCTCACCGGCCACCGTGGCTAGTGGTTTTCCAAAGTTATACATATATATATATATATATATATATATGTATAACTTTGGAAAACCACTAGCCACGGTGGCCGGTGAGCAAAAAAGTTAATGTCAACCCCTGTATATATATATGTATATATATATATATATATATATATATATATATATATATATATATATATATATATATATGTATATATATATATATGTATATATATATATATATATATATAGTGCCGTTAAAATTAATTTGCGTTAACACGTTAATTTTGACAGGCAATGATATATGATATATAAAGTTTGCTGATGTATGACGCCGCTTATTAGCAGGAGACCGCAATGATTGGTAAAAGTTGCGGTGATTGGTCAAAATTGCGAGTCGCACTGAATTCACGGGGACTGATTGCAAATGACACACAATAAATAATCTAGAATACTTTCATCAAATATATAAATTCAAGCTTAAGTTTAAGATTTTACAATTAGGCTTTACTGAGCCTGATCTATCTAAGAGATTTTTTTAGAAGGAAGTTAATACCTTTTAGAAAAATGTCACATGGGTTAAAACTCCTGCTACCCTGATTTGCATTTGTATAGCTCACAGCATGTTCATTTACATGTTAAAGCCTCCCCTGGAGTTAAGGGAAGGGGGGTCTTGGGGGAGACAACTGCCAAGCAAGGCCCACGTCAATTTCTGACAATTCACGGCAGTTTTCGGTGTCGCCTGCAAACTGCCGTGTACAGTCGTAAACCTGATCTTCCACGACAATCTACAGTGCCGCTTACTGACGAAAATCCCACTTTTCATGCAGTGTGAAGAGTCAGCACTTCTGGAAGTTCAGGAATGGAGCATTTCTGAAAGAAATATAATCTCAATTAGAATAAAGTCAGCATGTTTCAATTGTATATTTTCTATATACTATTTGTATTGCCAATATTATTATCAGTTGTTTTTCGAATGACAATATCTCCAACAGAAAACAGGTTTTTAAATCTCAAGGACTGATCTTTCCATTAACACTAAAGAGATTTGGTAAGACTATTGAAGTTCTACATTTAAAAAAATAAAAATTCATTTGTAAGTAAAATATGAAGCTCACCATTTCCATGTCCGCCTTAGTGTTGCATTTTTTACAGAACAGCTGATCCTCTCCCTTCATGAGCATTACTTCAAACTGTTCATTCAAACAGTTTTGCTGAAACATACCATTTTAAGAATAAGAAATCATGGCAAACAATACATCTGACTCGTGCTGGAAAAGTGACTCTGGATTTATGGTCTCATGTTGAACTCTGTAACACTTTATTTTAAGGTTCAGTTATTAACTATTAACTAGTGTCTTATGATCATGCATATTACTATGATATTGTCTGTTTGTTAGCACTTCTAAAGCTCATATTAATGCCTTATTCTGCATGAGCTTATTCTACATCCCTTAATCCGACCCAATACCTAAACTTAAACGCTACAAAAACTACCTTACTAACTATTAATAAGCAGTAAATTAGGAGTTTATTGAGGCAGAAGGCGGAGCTAATAGTGAATATGTGTTCCCCATACTAAAGTGATACCTTGAATTCATACTAATTTGAACAAATTTACATGGAGAGAAAAATCATAAGAATTAATTTGTAAGGATTTTATGCCCAAAACTAACAATCAACCCCAATTCCTGCCTGGATTATAATTGTATACATATTTTATTGCTTGGAGGTTTTTTTGTTCAGTGCTCAAGCAATGCTAGGTTGTCTCAGATGTTTCTCCTTTATCCAAACTATAACTTAACAATAACCTATATTTTGCAAATGAATTGTAAGTACCTTATTATTGGAAAGTGTTACCTATATTTTTAGATGCTACTTTGGTTCAGACATTAATTGTCTTCATTTATTGTCTTGTAATACTTACTACATTAATTTTATATTGATCAGAGTCCATAGCAATGGCCAAAGAAAAAAATGTATTGATTTCCTCAACGGAGTCATGGTTCCCATGCATGCAGGTGGTCAAGTGTTTCTTCTTTCCCTGGAATATCTGTAAAATATTGCAAAATTACATCATAAAGATGAATCACTTAAGAATCACATTATGGTATTTGAGTAGTTTTATTGGTATATATTTTATAGTTCCAGATTTACTAAATTTTCTGGTGTTTGAAAGCTACTATCGGGTTTACTAAAGATACACAGTAAGAAATTAGCAATGTTAACTTTTGGACACAGATATTTTCAACTGATCTTCTTGCATTTGCATTTCTGTGAGTTTGTCTTTTAGAGACGCAACATTAATGGGAGTAGAGTATTTACATTTTTTTTCTTGTTGAGTGACCATATTGAGCAAATAATCATTTTGCCATTGATGTGGTGCTTTGGATCTGGTTGGGATGTCAATTTGCCGGTACTTTCTGATATGACCGACTGAAGGGTGGAGGGGGACAGAGGAGAGAGCTGAATGTTCTGAAGAGTGTACGTGTGTTTGAAGTGCTGTTGATCTTGTTAAGGAAATAGGACACTTTAATCGCATGGACTTCATCTGAGCATGATGAGAGCAGGGATTGATACTTATTCAGGTCGGATGAGTCGTTTGATTGGCTAACTAAGCAAACTAATGAACTAATTTTAACAAATTAATCATCACAAAATGTGTTGTCATCAAATAGACATACAGATGTGTTAAGAAATAAAACAGGCTGTTAGTAGATCAACTGCAGAACTTTACACTCCCATCAGCACTTACAGGAGTATACTGGTCTCACAATAAGTCACTCCATTTAGTAAATCTGGCCCATAGTGTCTTTTAAGTCGTATTCAAATTACGCAGAAACTGTTACTGGCGTGATGATATCTGATGTAGTGTAAGCATTTTAATCTGCAAACTAATCCGTGAACTATCTTTTTAAGTATCCCTTTAAACTTTTTCAAAAGCATCTTATTTCATGGTTGTTTAGATAACATAAAAAATAGATAACAGTTTCTCTTGAAACAGAACCATTGCATGATTTACTCTATCACACACAGCACTTTATGTTGTGTTCAGATCATACCTTGGCTGTTTCTTCTTCAATCTCACTCAGTATCTTCTGATAGTATTCTGCTGCGTCCTGCTGCTCGTGAACTGAAATAAAACTGCTTTTAGAACTTTCGTTGGATTTAAACTCAAGTGTTTTTGATCAGGAAACCTGATCAAGTGATTTCAGGAAACCGGAGGAGGGATTTTTTTTCTTTCTTTCCAGTAAGAATGGTACAGTAAAATACATCAACTTACCATTTCTAATGTCTAGAGCTTTCGTGATTCCTGCTGTAGAGACACTTCCCTTTTTAGAATCTAAACTCTCAAATAACTCCTGAAGTGCAGAAGAAACATCTTCTGTCTTTGTTCCCTTCTTGTGCTTCAAACTGTAAAACAACACAGCATTTGTTGTCACAGCATTGTCAACACAGCATTTCTATGGTTGTATTATTAACAATAACATTCTAGCACGTCTTACTTCATGACAGCTTCTCTGAAGTCCTCAGTCATGAAGAGTGTTTGCAGTACTGCATTCAGATAACACGTGGCTCCTTGATTCACCAATCCACTGTAGTCTTTAGAATGAAAGGACACTTTAAATATGACACTGTTCAACAAAGATTAAATTACAGAATTACGAATAATATACACTTTGAAATCTCATGATATCTCTATACATTATGAAACTCTATTATAACTGCTTCTACTCTATCAGAGTTCTAGTCTAAACATTTTCCTTTTCTTTCTTTCTGTACTTGCTTGTATTGTACTCTTATTTTTACTGTTGGTGCAGCACTGTGGTCTGGCTGTGGCCGTTTTTAAACATGCTCCATAAATAAACCTGAAATTGATATTGACCTGGACATCAAATATGTTATTTCAGATGTATTATTTATTATTTCATGTTAATATTGTCAAATTAAAAACATACAGCAATATCACACATTATCAAATTAAACAAAGGTTAACTTTATTATACTGTTCTGTCATTAATGTATAACTACACAGGAACAAATAAGTATCGCAATATTAACACTCACATATTGCGATACTTAATATTAATACTAGTAGTAACACTACTACAATATAGTAACTCCTATTAACTAACAAGTCTCATTAATGAGTTAGTAAGTAATAGTCCTTAGTCGAATGTGTTAGTTCACTATTTGCTAATCAACAACTATTATATTTTTCATAACTTTAAGAGGACTACTCAGAACTATTATATATTGATTCATAATTAACATGAATAATGTATAATAATTCTAAAATCAGTGTATTATTACTGATGTATTACTAAATCCTTCTAAAGGAATTACTAATTATTTGGATCAGTATTTGCATTATTGTAATGATTATTGTTTTTAATCCTGGTCCTGGGAACCCACAGCACTGCGCATTTCCAATGTCTCTCTTATCTGACACAATCAACTCAGCGCATGGATCTCTCGGCTAATGATCAGGGGTCTCATTTATAAAGTGTGCGTACGCACAAAACGAGGCTGGAAATGTACGTACGCCAGTTCCCACGCAAAGGTTGTGATCTATAAAAAAACAAACTTGATGGGAGATTGTGCGCACCTTTAGACAAACTTTGAGCCGTGCGTACACACATTCTGGAGACAAAGGGAACTGGCGACACAGATGGTTATGTCGTGAACTGAAGTTAGATTGTAGAAAATAAATGTGAGAAGAACGATTATAAGAATGAATGACATTTCATTTTCACTCCATTTCATACGTTATATCCACATTGTCATGAAGATTAAATCCAAACCAGCAAAACTGCATGATTTTTATTTGATTTGAAGTGTTTAAAATTAATAAAATATTTTTTAATTAAAATAACACTTTATTTAAAAATACAAAAATACCTGAGGAGTATTTTATACAATTTTGTTTTTATTGATATTTTGATATATTTATTCTACAACATAAAAAGAATATTGAATGATTTTCAGCAATGTAATGTGTAAGGCACAAATGGTATTTATAGTCCATATCTAATATTTTTCAATGTCGGGCCTGCCGCCCCGGCCATCCCACCGGCACAGCAGATGTGGCATGGGGACGTAACGTCTCCGTTCCCTTCCTTAAGGGAACGAGGGTTACATACGTAACCGAGACGTTCCATTTCAGTCAGTACACTATGAGTTACGTCAGTACTGACGAAATGGGGGTCCAGTCTAATCACGCCACAGCGCTGTCTTCAAGCATCCTGGGCTGACCTAAACCACCTGCCTTGGAGTTAAGACGACGAGTGACCGGCTCAGCTACCAAGGTACACTGGGAAGCATATCCCACTTGGAGAAGCGCGATCACAGCTCCTACCCGCAGGGAGGACTTAGGACTACGGATATGACCCACGTCTGGGATACATACGGAAGAACCTGGAGTATCCAGCTGCAGGTGGAAAAGTTTTTCAACCCCAGGGATGGCAAGGGTCTTGCCAAGGGAAGACACGCGCTCGAGGAGACTTACCGTGGAGAATACACATGTGACGGTTGGCCTGCGGGGGAACCGTGCACACGGGCCCCTAGCCTGGCACGAGGGCTGGAACCATTCGGGGCATGCACTCTGGTGCCGGCATCAACAGTGCTGGAGGAGCTCAGGGCCTTTGAAGAGGCTCACCTGAGTGAATATAAGCGCACGTATCTAGTCCATTTAGGAGGGGAATGGCGCAGCAAGCGAAGACACCAGCGTGTGTCCAGTTACTGGCCATGTGGGGCGAGTAAACGAGAGGACACAGGCTCCACCCGCAGATTATAAAATCTGGTGAATGTGTTCGGTGTCGCCCAGCCTGCAGCTCTACAAATGTCTGTCAGTGAGGTGCCACGCGCCAACGCCAATGAGGCAGCTACACTCCTATTAGAGTGTGCTTTGACCCCAAGGGGGCATGGCAAGCCCTGAACCTGGTAAGCCAGGCCTCTGCTTGGAGAGAGCCTTCCCTTTCTGCTTCCCTCCGAAACAGAGCTGGTCTGAGGTCCTGAAGCACCGCGTCCTGTCTACGTAAGCGCAAAGGGCGCGTACTGGACAGAGCAGTACCAAGGCTGGGTCTGCCTCCTCCAAGGGCAGCGCTTGCAGGTTCACCACCTGGTCCCTGAAGGGAGTGGTAAGAACCTTGGGCACATATCCAGGCCGGGTCTCAGGATAACGTGAGAGTTAGCCGGCCCGAATTCCAGGCGTGTTTCGTCGGCCGAGAATGGACGAGGCCCTAGCTGAAGTGATAGTGGTGACCACTGCTGGTGGTAGGCCACTCAAACCCCTATCTGAGAAAGGAGTGCCCCCTATCTGAGAAAGGAGGTCCTTCCTCAGAGGAATAGGCCAGGGAGGTGCTGTCGCAAGGAGTATGAGTTCGGAGAACCAATACGGGGCGACCATGAGGACCTGCTCCTTGTCCTCCCTGATCTTGCACAGGAGCTGTGCGAGAAGGCTCACTGGGGGAAACGCATACTTGCACAGGCCCTGCAGCCAGCTGTGCGCTAGTGCATCCATGCCAAGGGTCCCTTCGGTCAGGGAATAGTACCAGCGGCAATGGGAGGAGTCGTGGGAGGCAAACAGATCTATCTGCGTCACCAAACTGGTCCCATATCAGCTGAACCGCTTGGGGATGGAGCCGCCATTCCACTGGTAGAGGCTGAAACCGCGACAGCTCGTCATCGAGCCTTGAGCGGTCGGGACACGGCGGAGGATTCCACTCGAGCCCGATGCTCTCGGCTGCCCGGGCTAGCATGGCCGTTAGCTCTGGATCAGACTCGGACAATGCTGGCACTCCCAAGGGAGGCAACACAGCCGAATCCTCACTTTCAGAGGAATCAAACCCGCCTTGAGATGCGGCGATCGACATGGCGTCATCCGCCGGCGCCCCGAATAAGACACTGGGCCCAGGCCGGGAAACACCAGCACCTTCATCCGGAAGCACCACAAGCAGTGTTGCGGAGGGGGGTGCGGCCCGAGGCACGTGCGGCGGGTTGCTCCACACCGTTACCCTCAGATCACCCTGACCACCAGCCAAAGTGCTGCCTCTCTCGGAGACATCAGATTGGGGTGTGGTAGAAGGGGCTCTCCCTCCAGCACGGAGTTCACCGAGTCTCGATCTCAACACTGCAATGGTCATATTCCCGCAGTGGGAACATGACGCATCCATGAACGCCCGCTCAGCATCCACTAAGCCCTAGCAAACCAAGCAGCGCTCATGCCCTTCAAGCTCACTAACCAGCCGACCACACCCAGGAACGGAGCACGGGCGAGACATCTTTAAAAAGACGTGCCACGTGCAGCTCTTTTTGTGAGGAGTTTTTACTCAAGCAGAGTGCTGAGATGCCCAGGGAGAACACACAGACCTGCACAGACCACTGCACAGATCGACAGGAATGCAGAACCCGCTGGAATGCGCCGTCACACCAACACTCTGGGGAGATACTCGTCTTGAAGAGAAGATTGCTAAGGTAGGCAAGTTTAAACTCGGCTCCGAAGCAGAAACATAAATGCGTGACTGCTATGCGACGCCGTTCAACTGTGGGGCGGCCTTGCATTAAACAAATTCCGCAGACCCATGACATCTCCATGTCATTGGATCGTTTGGATTGAGATTGAAGGCAGCTGGCTTTCTAAGCAAAACCCCCATTTCGGTACACACTCGTAGTGTACTGACTGAAAGGGAACTAGGCGTTGTCAGCTCCATATATGGTGATTTCGGGGAGGAATCAGGGTGGAGAAGCACAAACACACAATCTGCTACTGGATGTAATTTATAAAGGGATTTTTGGGCAGCTTCTGGTGTACGTATGGTTTTATAAATCAGAATTTTTTTGTGCGTACGCAAAATCTAGCTTTTGTACATACGTACACTTTTAGGATGAAATCTACGAAAAGTTTTATAAAAGAGAACTCTGGTGAGTTTTTTAAAGAAAGGAAGACAGTGCTGTGAGTCCCCAATACCAGGATTAAAAAAAACACTCAACTTCACGTCAAGGTTCAAGGTTGATAATTGATTACAAGCCGAAACAGCTTTTGGTGCAGCAAGTTGCAATGCAATCCTGCACCAGTGGAGCTACCAAGCAAGTTTTCAAATCCACAAAGCATGTATTCGAAAACTTTATTTGATTAGAAATCATGTGCTTTAGTATAAGAGTTTTGAGGCCACCTCACAAGCTTCCAATCACTTTTAAACATGTTTAAAATATTTGGGAAGTCGGCCTGATTTTAACAATGTATAGGCTGTTCCCTTTTGCCATATAATACACAAACACATCACAGGCTAAATCGAGTATTATTAGCCTGCAACCATACAGTGTGTGTATACACTGTCACACGCACACACATGCACACAAATTAGTTTTTTCACAGATGAATAACTGAACAGAAACTGTGTAAAGAGTGTATTTTAAGTGATTGTTGGAAAACCATAGCAATGCCACCATCCCTACCAGTAGACCTTGGGAAACTAATAAAACAACAGTTTGATGGACAAAGTTCCTCAAAAACTGACAACTCACCAACACCGGACCCAGCTTCCCTCAGTAAGTGACTGGCATGTCTGGTGTTGTTGCATATGGACCTATCATTAACTAGGGACATATTCAAATGAGGCTTTGATGACAATGCAGTATCCGGAAAAGGCAGATAATTACATAATCCAGTTGATGTAGATTGTGACAGTTCACTCTTCTCTGGTGAATCCGTAAGCGAGGAAGACAGCAAGTTCACTCCACCAGTCCACCAGAAAAAAATTACCATCAAGAGAAATCCAAACGGAACTAATGCAACAAGTACAACATACGTGTAAATGCTCTTCAAGGAAATGTCTAAATTTGAAAAAAGAAACAAGAACAGCAATAAGACTTTTTAACTGTCCACAGCGCATACGACATATGCAATGATGTTGATAATTTATGCATGATGTTTGTGTTGAGAAGTGTGTTGAAGCCCTGATACGAGTGATGTGAAAATGTCTAAATCAGAACAGTTTATTTTAATCAGATCAGACCAGACACCCAAAGGTGGAACTTTTGTTTGTGTTACATTATTTAATATAATTCCCCACCTTGTAATCTGTCTGCAGTGTTTCAGGTCTCATACCACGATACATTGAGCCATTCAGCTGAATCACAATACTGATAATATTCACTTCAGCAATACTGTTGCAAATGTCATATTTGTTATCAGACTCCAGAAGAATAATTGCAATAAATATTGAACAGCTTTTCGATTTGTATATTATTTTAGATTGAGTATTTTTTTTTATTGTGAGTTTAGATGAAGAAAGTGATGAGTTTAGAAAAGAAAGTACAAGAAAGAGGAATGAGAAGAAAAGATGAGTGATATCAGAGCTTCAGAGTTGTTACTGGAGATATCATGTAAAGATCTGTGTGAAAACAAACCTTTTTTTTCTGCTGGAGACGGGAGATTATCCTCTTCAGGCTGCTTGTCCATTATTGGTTCTGTGTCAGGTGTTTTACTCTCTGAGTTAAGATCAGATGTTCCTGACTGGTTCTTGGCTTCTGCTGTGCTAGAGGAAACCTCTGGTGTTGACTGATCAGTTGGCTTCAATTCTTCATCTGCTTTGTTTTTGGTGTCAGGTGTTTTACTCTCTGAGTTAAGATCAGATGTTCCTGACTGGTTCTTGGCTTCTGCTGTGCTAGAGGAAACCTCTGGTGTTGACTGATCAGTTGGCTTCAATTCTTCATCTGCTTTGTTTTTGGTGTCAGGTGTTTTACTCTCTGAGTTAAGATCAGATGTTCCTGACTGGTTCTTGGCTTCTGCTGTGCTAGAGGAAACCTCTGGTGTTGACTGATCAGCATCAGTTAGCTTCATTTCTATATCTGCTTTGTTTTGGGTGTCAGGTGTTTTGCTCTCTGAGTTAAGATCAGACGTTCCTGACTGGTTCTTGGCTTCTGCTGTGCTAGAGGAAACGTCTGGTGTTGACTGATCAGTTGGCTTCAATTCTTCATCTGCTTTGTTTTTGGTGTCAGGTGTTTTACTCTCTGAGTTAAGATCAGATGTTCCTGACTGGTTCTTGGCTTCTGCTGTGCTAGAGGAAACCTCTGGTGTTGACTGATCAGCATCAGTTAGCTTCATTTCTATATCTGCTTTGTTTTGGGTGTCAGGTGTTTTGCTCTCTGAGTTAAGATCAGACGTTCCTGACTGGTTCTTGGCTTCTGCTGTGCTAGAGGAAACGTCTGGTGTTGACTGATCAGTTGGCTTCAATTCTTCATCTGCTTTGTTTTTGGTGTCAGGTGTTTTGCTCTCTGAGTTAAGATCAGATGTTCCTGACTGGTTCTTGGCTTCTGCTTTACAAGAGGAAACGTCTGGTGTTGACTGATCAGCATCAGCTGGCTTCAATTCTATATCTGCTTTGTTTTTGGTGTCAGGTGTTTTGCTCTCTGAGTTAAGACCAGACGTTCCTAACTGGTTCTTGGCTTCTGCTGTGCTACAGGAAACCTCTGAGGTTGACTGATCAGTTGGCTTCATTTCTTCATCTGCTTTATTTTTGGTGTCAGGTGTTTTACTCTCTGAGTTAAGATCAGATGTTCCTGACTGGTTCTTGGCTTCTGCTGTGCAAGAGGAAACGTCTGGTGTTGACTGATCAGCATCAGCTGGCTTCATTTCTAAATCTGCTTTGTTTTTGGTGTCAGGTGTTTTGCTCTCTGAGTTAAGATCAGACATTCCTAACTGGTTCTTGGCTTCTGCTGTGCTAGAGGAAACCTCTGGTGTTGACTGATCAGCATCAGCTGGCTTCATTTCTATATCTGCTTTGTTTTTGGTGTCAGGTGTTTTGCTCTCTGAGTTAAGATCAGACGTTCCTAACTGGTTCTTGGTTTCTGCTGTGCTAGAGGAAACCTCTGGTGTTGACTGATCAGTTGGCTTCATTTCTTCATCTGCTTTGTTTTTGGTGTCAGTTGTTTTGCTCTCTGAGTTAAGATCAGACGTTCCTGACTGGTTCTTTGCTTCTGCTGTGCTAGAGGAAACCTCTGGTGTTGACTGATCAGCATTAGTTGGCTTCATTTCTTCATCTGCTTTGTTTTTGGTGTCAGGTGTTTTGCTCTCTGAGTTAAGATCAGACGTTCCTAACTGGTTCTTGGCTTCTGCTGTGGGAGAGGAAACCTCTGGTGTTGACTGATCAGTTGGCTTCATTTCTATATCTGCTTTGTTTTTGGTGTCAGGTGTTTTGCTCTCTGAGTTAAGATCAGACATTCCTAACTGGTTCTTGGCTTCTGCTGTGCAAGAGGAAACGTCTAGTGTTGACTGATCAGTTGGCTTCATTTCTATATCTGCTTTGTTTTTGGTGTCAGGTGTTTTGCTCTCTGAGTTAAGATCAGACGTTCCTAACTGGTTCTTGGCTTCTGCTGTGCAAGAGGAAACGTCTAGTGTTGACTGATCAGTTGGCTTCATTTCTATATCTGCTTTGTTTTTGGTGTCAGGTGTTTTGCTCTCTGAGTTAAGATCAGACATTCCTAACTGGTTTTTGGCTTCTGCTGTGCTAGAGGAATCCTCTGGTGTTGACCGATCAGTTGGCTTCATTTCTATATCTGCTTTGTTTTTGGTGTCAGGTGTTTTGCTCTCTGAGTTAAGATCAGATGTTCCTGACTGGTTCTTGGCTTCTGCTGTGCAAGAGGAAACCTCTGGTGTTGACTGATCAGTTGGCTTCATTTCTATATCTGCTTTGTTTTTGGTGTCAGGTGTTTTGCTCTCTGAGTTAAGATCAGACATTCCTAACTGGTTCTTGGCTTCTGCGGTGCAAGAGGAAACGTCTAGTATTGACTGATCAGTTGGCTTCATCTCTATATCTGCTTTGTTTTTGGTGTCAGGTGTTTTGCTCTCTGAGTTAAGATCAGCCGTTCCTAACTGGTTCTTGGCTTCTGCTGTGCTACAGGAAACCTCTGGGGTTGACTGATCAGTTGGCTTCATTTCTATATCTGCTTTGTTTTTGGTGTCAGGTGTTTTGCTCTCTGAGTTAAGATCAGATGTTCCTGACTGGTTCTTGGCTTCTGCTGTGCTAGAGGAAACCTCTGGTGTTGACTGATCAGTTGGCTTCATTTCTATATCTGCTTTGTTTTTGGTGTCAGGTGTTTTACTCTCTGAGTTAAGATCAGATGTTCCTGACTGGTTCTTGGCTTCTGCTGTGCTAGAGGAAACCTCTGGTGTTGACTGATCAGTTGGCTTCATTTCTATATCTGCTTTGTTTTTGGTGTCAGGTGTTTTACTCTCTGAGTTAAGATCAGATGTTCCTAACTGGTTCTTGGCTTCTGCTGTGCTAGAGGAAACCTCTGGTGTTGACTGATCAGTTGGCTTCATTTCTTCATCTGCTTTGTTTTTGGTGTCAGGTGTTTTGCTCTCTGAGTTAAGTTCAGATGTTCCTGACTGGTTCTTGGCTTCTGCTGTGCTAGAGGAAACCTCTGGTGTTGACTGATCAGTTGGCTTCATTTCTTCATCTGCTTTGTTTTTGGTGTCAGGTGTTTTGCTCTCTGAGTTAAGATCAGACGTTCCTAAATGGTTCTTGGCTTCTGCTGTGCTACAGGAAACCTCTGGTGTTGACTGATCAGTTGGCTTCATTTCTATATCTGCTTTGTTTTTGGTGTCAGGTGTTTTACTCTCTGAGTTAAGATCAGATGTTCCTGACTGGTTCTTGGCTTCTGCTGTGCTAGAGGAAACCTCTGGTGTTGACTGATCAGTTGGCTTCATTTCTATATCTGCTTTGTTTTTGGTGTCAGGTGTTTTACTCTCTGAGTTAAGATCAGATGTTCCTAACTGGTTCTTGGCTTCTGCTGTGCTAGAGGAAACCTCTGGTGTTGACTGATCAGTTGGCTTCATTTCTTCATCTGCTTTGTTTTTGGTGTCAGGTGTTTTGCTCTCTGAATTAAGTTCAGATGTTCCTGACTGGTTCTTGGCTTCTGCTGTGCTAGAGGAAACCTCTGGTGTTGACTGATCAGTTGGCTTCATTTCTTCATCTGCTTTGTTTTTGGTGTCAGGTGTTTTGCTCTCTGAGTTAAGATCAGACGTTCCTAAATGGTTCTTGGCTTCTGCTGTGCTACAGGAAACCTCTGGGGTTGACTGATCAGTTGGCTTCATTTCTTCATCTGCTTTGCTTTTGGTGTCAGGTGTTTTACTCTCTGAGTTAAGATCAGATGTTCCTGACTGGTTCTTGGCTTCTGCTGTGCAAGAGGAAACGTCTGGTGTTGACTGATCAGTTGGCTTCATTTCTATATCTGCTTTGTTTTTGGTGTCAGGTGTTTTGCTCTCTGAGTTAAAATCAGATGTTCCTGACTGGTTCTTGGCTTCTGCTGTGCTAGAGGAAACCTCTGGTGTTGACTGATCAGTTGGCTTAATTTCTTCATCTGCTTTGTTTTTGGTGTCAGTTGTTTTGCTCTCTGAGTTAAGATCAGACGTTCCTGACTGGTTCTTGGCTTCTGCTGTGCTAGAGGAAACCTCTGGTGTTGACTGATCAGCATTAGTTGGCTTCATTTCTTCATCTGCTTTGTTTTTGGTGTCAGGTGTTTTGCTCTCTGAGTTAAGATCAGACGTTCCTAACTGGTTCTTGGCTTCTGCTGTGCTAGAGGAAACGTCTGGTGTTGACTGATCAGTTGGCTTCATTTCTATATCTGCTTTGTTTTTGGTGTTAGGTGTTTTGCTCTCTGAGTTAAGATCAGATGTTCCTGACTGGTTGTTGGCTTCTGTTGTACTAGAGGAAACATCTGGTGTTGACTGATCAGTTGGCTTCATTTCTATATCTCGTGTCTTAGTTTGTGATTCTGTGTCGTTTTTGGTGTTGGATTCACTGGTGTTCAGAAGAGCTGCTGGTTCTTGCTTATTGCTGACCGTAGAGTTGTGATTGTTTTCAGTGTTAATGTTGTCATGATCAGTTAGCTGATTCGGTGGAGTAACATAGTCTTCAGGGTCACTGGTCATGTTATTCTGAGGACTTTTGGGTTTGTCTGTTCTCATGACTGTCTTTTCTGGCTGAGTGTCCGCGTCAGGTGATTGTTGTTTTTTAGCTGAAAACAAACGAGAATATAAAAAAAACACCAGCTTAAAGAGGTTACCAGAGAGTTACCTATTCTCATTTACAAAATCAAAATAATTATAATAGATGCTATAATGTAGAGCGGTAGCTCCCTTTCGAGTGGAACTCAGCACTGTGTTTTGACGTTGATCCTATGGGAACATTTCTGATTGAGCCGCTGTCTGATGCATGTGTGAAACAATCACATTGTCTGAGGGCAGAGACCATAAATAGATACCCAAAACACACGTCATCAGCAGCCTTGTCTTCAGGTAACCTTTTGTTTTTCATGTGTGTATAAAGTCTATTGTGAGTGTTGTAAACTGTAAACTGTCTTTTCTATGTTCATTCTCAGAGAACGAAGTAAAAATATGTCATCACTCAAGCAGTATAACCAGTGTTCCACCATGCCCTCACTTTCTTACAAAGGATGATGAACATGATCTGTGTGTGATATGTTTGGAAGTGGAGCACGACAGATCATCTCTCGAAGGAGGCAATTGCCCTCATTGTGAGAAATTTACTTTGAGGAAGCTCCTCTCGAGTCTGGCTCTCTTATTCAGGGAAGGGAGTCAGGTGTCTGTGCCCAGTGATTCAGGTCCCGTGTCTGCTGAGGTGGCGAGGCAACTTACAGTTTTTCTCGATAGCTTAAACACATTTCTTGAAACTATGCCTCATAGTCTCAAAACTATAAACACAAATCCATAACGTCTCACCCAGTTTCCCAAACAACCTATTTTCAGGTCAAAATTAAGCTCTACACTCAAAACCATTCACTCTTGCTGAAAAACCAAACTTTGCCCTCAGACAAGACACACAAGCCCTCAAAATCACACACACTACAACATAGTCTAACACACTGGTGCAATAAATTCAAAACAACATTTCCATAACTGGTAAGTTATGTTACTTGTGGTTCCCCTCCTCACAAACCTTTTCACATGATGAACAAAAGACACAACCAATGGATACATTGGCACATTTTTATTCATTCATTCATACTACACAGTACAAAAAAAACAAAAACAAAAAAATGTATTCCGCCTCAGCCTCCCATCTTTGGTCTGGGTCAGGCCAGAGAATCTCATCCACATCACAGGCTATATTAGCCCTAGCCTGGCAGCGGGGGTAAAATCCTCTTGCATGCCTGATCCACCCCTGGCACACATCTACTGACACATGGCCTGGACGAGGTGAACAAGCATATAAGGTTCTCGATCAAACACTTTCCACTAGTGTTGTAGTCAAGACCACCTAAACCGAGACCAAGACAAGTCCAAGACTTTGAAGGGTCGAGACCAAGACAAGACCAAGACTTTGAAGGGCCGAGACCGAGTCAAGACCAAGACTTTGAAGGGCCGAGACCGAGTCAAGACCAAGACCAAGACAGGCCGAGACCGAGTCAAGACCAAGACCAGTGCATGTCCCCACACTTATGATAAAATGTGGAATATGCATATGATTGGCACTTCTCTCGTATGATCAACTAAACTGGCTCTAATTTCATCCGAGACTGCTTGTCTTCCTCCTCCTCCTCCTCCTCCTCCTCCTCCTCCTCCTCCTCCTCCACATCCTCTTCCTCTCCCTCCTCCTTCACCATGTCCTCTTCCTCCTCCTTCACCACCCACGCCCTTACGAAAGGATAATATAATTACCAATATATTATTTTGAAATATATTATAATATATTGTAAATACATGGAATAATATATTGATGGTATAATACAATATATTATATAGTCCTGTAATATATAGCAAAATATACAAATGATTGCCGCTTTCATATATTGTAATATATTGGAGAATATAAATATTAAATCCCATATATGTGAATATATTGCCTAATGTATTACTTGATATTTTCCAATATACTGCAATATATTTTTGTTTCGTTAGGGCGTCCTCTTCCTCTCCCTCCTCGACCTCTTCCTTCATTTCTTTGAGGATCCATTGTTCCAAAGCTCAAATGAACTGACTCTGGCACTTTTATGTATCTTGAAAGTTCTGATTGATGTGTGTTAAATTTTGACTCTTAGTGTTTTCACCTGGGTAATTGTGTGCTAATTGAGCTGAAACTATGCTGACTTGAGTGAACAATATTGAATGCTAGTGCTTTCTAAATGACCACATGGTCTAGGCAATGGGAAATTAAGGGATTTGTATGTAGAGTTTTGCAGTGACAGTTCAACAAATCTGACTCATGTGTCAAAACAGGGAATAGTGTTTATAGTTTAGTGAAATGGGTGTGCTTTTTGATAAATGGCGTTATGGTTTTGAAATTTTAGTTCAAAAGCCTGGTTATAGTGTTTAAGCAATCGAGAAAAACTGTAAATCATGGGTTTCACAGATTTATCTGGTGTATGAGATTGAAACAGGCTCTGCCCTTTCTTTTGCTGGTGGTCACTCAAGCAGTAGATAAACTTGGTCTTGAATGACCAGGTAAAAAGGCATAAACCAAAAAGGGGAAGCGAACAGCCCCATAAACATCTTCAATTCTTTCCAGACTTCCACACTGAGGTGTCAAGGTCCTAGAACAACCAATACTTGGCTCGTATCCAGCAATGCCACATGTTTAAGCGATGCTAGCTAGCTATCTCTCCCTAGCAGCGGCATTGTCTATGTAAAGACCTGGGCTGCATTTCCCGATAACGTTGTCTCTTAGCACGCTACGAAAACTCTATAGGCATAACTTAACTGAAGATATCCCATTTCTAGGCGTGTTCCCCGAATTATACCTTAGAAGGTCGCTTAAGGTAAACCTTCTTGTGTGTGACGTTAGCGGGTACTGTTTGTGGCGGCGGTGCTGAATTGGCTTATATCGATGGCTCAAGAATCGATTATTTACTCTATGCAGTGGCTGTTTCACTGAGTTATGCGGGGGAAAAATGTTCTTTATAAAATAAGCACTTCAGAAATAGTTGATCTTTCATTTATCAAACAGAATTGCACCTAAATTTTACACAATTCTGAAATGAGTGCACAAACAAGCAATCTCATGCTCAACCGCATGAGCATCACGTGTCATTTAAATTATTACAATATATTTTCCACAGTGTCTTGATTTACTCCACAACCAGGGATGATTGCCCACGCAGAAGCTGCTTTACATTATTGTGCAAATAACTCATTTATATTATTAGATGGCCTAGTCAATAAAAATGCAACACGCAAAACATATAATCAGCTGCTACTATATGCGGAGAAAAAGGAAAGAAAGAGGAGAGCCATCAGCAGCCGATTTCAGGACTAAGGAGGTAGCTGAGCTCCGTCCAGTTTGTCTCAAAAAAGTTGGTCCAACAAGATCTAAAAGCTGCTGAATTTGCTTTCGTGGTAGGCGGAATTTATTTTTAATAGCAGCTTCTGACATAGTAGCCAGGGGACTAAAGTTTTCACGTGTGAAATAGTGCCCATACACTAAATGGCACCGCGGACGGCGCCGTCTTTGATTTAGCACAATTCTATTTGCTGCCTCGCTGCCAAAGTTTGACTAAACTCCTCCACAATCATTCCCTTTAAATAGACTCCTAAGCCTTTCCTGTCTAATGGTTTGCCAGCTGATGTACCTTTGGATAATATCATTAAAAAGCTAACAACCATTAGTGTTTGTAATTACATTTTTAATGACAATTTTAATCTTTGCATTAAAACAAAAAACAAAAAAAAACAAATCAACTAGCCCAATTGATCACTGGGTGTATATTACAACTTCAGAATTATATTCGTATAGACGGACATATAAAGAAGCTTGTTTCACAGTGGTGGCCACTAGTGGAATGAACTTTTAATAGTGATAAGGTATAGCTAAGAGTGGTCCAGACCAACCTTACAAAAGTATGACTTAAAGAAGGTATTCTTAACCAAGCTTAAGGTATAACTTAAGAATGACGTAGTGTTAAGAAGGTTTCGGGAAATGCAGCCCTGGATACTGGTGAATGAAATCACCCAGAATCAGTCAAAGAACGCTGCTGAGCCCGAGATGCATCTGGCCCAGAGAGACATACAGTATGTGGCTAAATTTGTCTAGCTTTTGGTAAAATTGGGGAAACTTTTGGGAAATTTCTCCCATGGATAGCCAAAAAAAAAAAAAAAAAAAAAAACAGCCCAGATGGTTGTGGCCACAGGGCGCCAAGGGCGTCAATGGCGTGCCCCCTCATGTTCCATCTCTTGAGTGTGGTGAACCCTGGAGGGATTTCCACCCAATCTCCACTCAATATGAATTTCTTCAGAGAAGAACACTCATCTCATCAAAATAATTCCTTAGTGAGCCAAGAACCTGTCGCTATGCCGTTTTAAGTTCTAAATCATTTAACCACCTAAGATTAGGTCGAAGTTGTGAAAATGATTCCTCTATCTCAGCATTTGGCAGTGTGGAGGCCTTTACCAAACGTCTCTCAATGGGTAGCCTGAGTATTGAGTGTTGGATCTCTCTTGCAAGGGTCTACTATGGAGGAGATTTTGACCAGGAGAGACTTTCTTTCTCAATACCAAGTTCCTGTGTTTCATCCTCAGTCAGAGATATGGAAGCTGTGTGTCTGGCCCCTGAAGGGGACTAGCTCATAAATTCCGGTACCTCAACTGAGGTTTTTGAGACCATTTTAAACACTAGAACTTCTTCTATCAGAAAACATTATACCCTGAAGGCATGTCTCTTTGCACATTGGTGTGTGCAGCAAGCTGGCCCGGTTCACTGCCTGATTGGGTCTGTGCTGGAGTTTTTGCAAGAGCTCCTTTTGGCAGGGTTAAAGTATGGCCACTTTATCTGCTTGCCACCGTCATATTACTGGAATCTGCAGTGCCAGACAGCTGAGACCTTCCAGGGATCTTTCTGTAGTCCTATCATGGGAGCCTCAGAGAAGTTTCTGACCATGTCTGGCTCTAACAATACATTAAAAACCCCTGTAGTCAATAACTGTATCCTTTCAAATGCTTATTTGATAAAAATTACATATTTAAATGTTTTTTCATGTGAAAAAAAAAAACAGTATTTGTGACTAAAAATACCTTGAATGTAAATACACCCTTGCTTCATTTAGGAGATGTGGATCAATGAGCAAGAAAGCTTGCATCTTTTGTGACCAGTCAGCAGAGGTGGGACAAAGTCATTGTTATGCAAGTCACAAGTAAGTCTCAAGTCTTTGCCCTCGAGTCCCGAGTCAAGTCGAGTCAAAGATGAGTCAAGTCCCGAGTCAAGTTGAGTCAAAGCCAACAAGTCTCAAGTCGAGTCCAAAGTCCTACCATTTTAGTTTCGAGTCACTTCAAGTCATCTTTCCACAGCAAGAACAATTATACAAATCATGTATGTCTGTAAGATTTGTATTTATTCAAACCTCTTTTTATACATTGACATTAAGCAAATACAGTAAAAAAAAAAAACAGAAAATGTAAATTTTCACAGAAAATTCTTGCATTTCAACAGCATATTACACTAGAACAATGCACAGCAGCTTCAGTCCTGTATTGTGTTTACCTCATATTGCAAAACAGTTCAAGTTTCAAATAGACATGGTTCCCTGTAGCCTAAACTTAGGGCCATTATGGGAATATTGTTTAGCTTATTTTTGGTTTAATTTGGTATTAAACCAAAAATAAAGTATAAAATAAACACAACAAAAAAGTATAAAATTAATTTAATAATTTAATTTATTCAATTATTTTGTTTTGCTATACTTTTTATGCCAGCTTGCCATGGCCCCCCTAGCGTCCCCTCGCGGCACCCAGGGGTCCCCGTCCCCATTTTGAAAACCACTGCTATAAAGCATATGACTTCAGTTTCTGGAGGGAAAGGGCTTTCTTATGACTTCTGAAGCTGTGAAAATATTCTTAATATTGCATACACTGAAACTGAAATATTATCGTATACCGTAGTGTATAATAGACAATGAATATTGACACAACAACATTGATATGAGTAAAGAGTAGTTTCAAATACAACGTGAGCAGGGGCGGACCCAGACGATGTAAACATTCGGGGCTTAGCCCAAACCTAGGGGGGTCCGGGGGCATACCCCCGGGGAGATTTTTTTCCATTTACATCAGCTAAATGCACTATTTTCAGGCTGTTTGAGATAATAGAATGCCTAAAAATCTATATACTATCTGGGAAAATAAGTTACTCAGTAAAAAATTTTTTTTTTATCCCAGCAGAGCCCACAACCTGTCTGGTATTTAACTGTTCTCCAGCTGTAGTGAATCCAAAACAGCAAACATGTTAAGGATGACTCATTTTAACCCCTGGCAAATAAAAAAGGCAACCATTATCTGACTATTTTTAAGTTAGCCTGCATAGGTGAAATTGGAATTTGGTGTAAACATCATTATTCATCTTTAGAGTTCAGTTTGGTTTACTTTGTGCTTAGCTGACAGATTTGCTACATCAGAATCCATGACCAGAAGTTGTTTTCGGCTGCAAACTTTCGCGGTTGGTTAGTTCTACAAAGGAAATGCCCATATTTGGATTAGACAGCGCTGTGTGTGAGACTGAGAGCTTTATGATGACACCAGGCATGACATGCTTCTGTGAATGGAGACGGCACGGGAGCTCGCGTTAGAGTAACTTTGGATGATTTCAGGTAGAAATCTAAAGGCGCACGGTGACAAAATATAATGAAATAACCACCTTAAATGTGTAATGTTGCCTTTTTTTATTTTGACATGAAAGCTTACATGTTAAGGGAGTAAACTGGCCCAAAATCTCAAAATTGACTTTGTTTTCACCTGTCGTGTCTCGCCTTAATATGTAAAACCTAACGTTAATCTTCAACGTAACTCTAGCTATAGCCAGCAGTACAGTCATTTAACTCAAGTGTTACAACAGCGGATTCACAAACCTGTAACACGCTCGTCTGACGCAGAATCTCTCTCTGGCCGGTGAGGTTTAGTATTCCTTTTTAAAAAAAATGTGTAGTGTCCATGTTAACTATAGTTAACTACGACGCCGGTGAAATACAAAAGCCCGCCAATCCCTGATGACAACGACGAAGAAGAAGATGTATATTCTTCTTCGTTAGTTTTTATTGGCAGTTGGTATTGGCAAACAAGCTGAGTGATGTGTGACGCATTGCTGACTGCCACACACACACACACACACACACACGGTAAAGGAGCTTTTGTTTCATTTTTTGCCACTCCAGTCTGAAAGACTGAGAGGAAATGAAACAAAATTATTATTATTTTTTTTTTTTTACTAAAAGATTCGGGGCTTTTGACAAAACATTCGGGGCTTAAGCCCCATTAGCCACCCCCCCGCTCCGCCCCTGAACGTGAGGCTATAAGGGATTTTCTGACATCTGTTTCATATTCTTCTCAGGTATGAAGAATACCTAGAGGGGTGGGGGGCCCAAAACAAGCCCAATATTATTATATTATTTATTATCATCAGTATAATTTATGATCAATAATTTATCAATAAATGAGCCTGCAACATATTAAATTGAAATCACTTGGAGTTTAAAAAGCAAATACAGATGGGATTTTACAAAATTCTTCAAGTTGCAATAAAGACTGTGAACAGAAGAGGTTTGGAGATGGAAAAAGAGAAAAAGTGACGTGAAGGAATATGGTAACTCCAGTCGGAGTTACTGCACACATATAAGGAGCAGTGGTGAACATGCACACTATAAACCGGCACATAGCTACTATTTAGGATTAATATGCACTTTAGTAGAGTTTATGATTGGGAGTTGGTGCACAGGAAAAGACTAAGGGAGCGCTGCAATATACAGACATATTTATAAGAAAATACATTCGAATCATACCTACTGTTATTATTAGTAGCCTATACTTTTTTTCTTTTCCTTTTTTTTATAATAGCCTGTCATAATAAATAGCCTACATTATAATTTTTTTTTTTTTTTTAATTAAATTAGGTGGCTCACCTCCCTGTTTCCTCTCCATCTCTGTACATCTCTGCTGGTTGCATTGTTTGTAAAAAAAAAAAAATAATAATAATAAAAAAAAAAAAAAAATATATATATATATATATATATATATATATATATATATATATATTCGTCTATTTACGTCTACGAACTATCATTACATTTATAACATCCACATCACATGCCTGCACGTTGAACGCGATTTTTCTTCAATGAGGGGAAGGAGGCGGGATCTATGGTGACGAATGACTGCAGCACTTGTATCATTGCACTATGGCTATTAGCTGTGAGAAGACAGTGTCAGGTAATGTATTTGGACAAAACAGTGACCATAAATGTAAAGAAACAAAGTTGCTTGTCATATTTTCCTAACAAGCAACCACATTTTTTCAAATAAGCCCAAAAACCACGACCTGCAACTCGAGATTTTTTACCGCGACTTGCCAAAAAAAGAAGCCCAAAGTCACGTGTTATACGCGGTCTTGGTAGCTATGGATACTGTCGAATCAAACCAATGTGGGACTACAGTGATTGGATGTCGTGCAGGCAGCACGCATGCTCTCTACATACATACAGGTGCAAAAATTTTTTTACAGATGCAGATACACTGAGAGCGGCGCGGCCGTGTGAAAAAAAAATGCCCCAGGTTTTCATGGGAAGTAGCAAGTCTTCTCGAGTCATAAGGCTCAATCCAAGTGAAGTCACGAGTCATTGATGTTAAAGTCCAAGTCGAGTTTCAAGTCTTTGTACATTTTGTCGAGTCCAGTCCGAAGTCATCAAATTCAAGACTCGAGTCTGACTCGAGTCCAAGTCACATGACTCGAGTCCACCTCTGACAGTCAGGGCCCTTAGGATTTATCTGCATTGGATAAATCCTTTTTTACCTGCTTTGGTCATCCATCAGAAATGGTCATCCATCACAGAATGGCATGTCCGTTATTGTTGCATATGGATCTATCATTATCTAGGGACATATTCAAATGAGGCTTTGATGACAAGGCAGTATGCGGACAAGGCAGATACTTACATAATCCAGTTGATGTAGATTGTGACAGTTCACTCTTCTCTGGTGAATCCGTAAGCGAGGTAGACAGCAAGTTCACTCCACCAGTCCACCAGAAAAAAATTACCATTAAGAGAAATACACACAGAACTGTGTAAATGCCCTGCAAGGAAATGCCTATATCTGAAAAAAAGAAACAAGAACAGCAATAAATACTTTTTAACTGTCCACAGCGCATACGACATATGCAATGATGTTGATAATTTATGCATGATGTTTGTGTTGAGAAGTGTGTTGAAGCCCTGATACGAGTGATGTGAAAATGTCTAAATCAGAACAGTTTATTTTAATCAGATCAGACCAGACACTCAAAGGTGGAACTTTTGTTTGTGTTACATTATTTAATATAATTCCCCACCTTGTAATCTGTCTGCAGTGTTTCAGGTCTCATACCACGATACATTGAGCCATTCAGCTGAATCACAATACTGATAATATTCACTTCAGCAATACTGTTGCAAATGTCATCAGCTTTTCTATTTGTTTATTATTTTAGATTAGGTATTTTTTAATTTGAGTTCACATTAAGAAAGTGATGAGTTTATAAAACAAAGTACAAGAAAGAGAAACGCAAAGAAAAGATGAGTGATATCAGAGATTTAGAGTTGTTACTGGAGACATCATGTAAAGATCTGTGTGAAATTCAAATGTTGATTAAAACTTTTTTTGGTTAAAGATTATCCAAAATCAGTGTTTGAGCTACACAACAAGCCAGTTTTCAAAACTATCTCCTTCCCGTACCCTGATTCACAACGGTAAGCTTTTAATAATATGTTATAATTAGAATGGAGTGGTGGTTTCCTGCTGGAAATTAAAGCATGTCTTTGCGTCATTACATATCACATCTGTGTACATACAGTCCCTGACAAAAGTCTTGTCGCTTATCTATTTTCTAGAAATACCTGATATTAGCCTGACTTTTAATTAATTAATTGGTGTTAGAAATAGCTCATATGAAAAGCTAAAACCCTCCCAAATGATGTTTAATGCACTGAAATAAATAATTTTCACAGAAAAAATATTTATCATTTAATCAAGACAGAAAGGTCAAATTTTGGCAAGACAAAAGTTTTGTCGCCTATACAGAAATGGAACAAATTTACTGCAAATACAAAAATATGTCAGCAAATTAAGTTGTGGTGCTGTGAGATCCAAATTTAATATCTTGTATGACTTCCATGAGCTTGAAGGACTGCATCCATGCGGTTTGGCAAGGATTCATACAATTTATTGATGAAGTCATCAGGAATAGCTAAGAAAGCAGTCTTGCATGCCTCCCAGAGTTCATCAATATTCTTTGGTTTTGTCTTCCATGCGTCCTCTTTCATCCTACCCCACATATGCTCAATGATGTTCATGTCTGGTGACTGGGCTGGCCAATCCTAGAGCATCTTGATCTTCTTCGCCTTGAGGAACTTTGATGTGGAGATGGAAGTATGCGATGGAGCACCGTCCTGCTGCAGAATTTGGCCTCTTTTATGGTTGGGAATATAAGAGGTAGCTAAGATTTCTTCGTATTTTAGACTATTGATGTTGCCTTCAACCCTGCAGATCTCTTGCACACCCCCATACTGGATGTAACCCCAGACCATGATTTTTCCACCACCAAACTTCACTGTTTTCTGGGTGAATCTCGGATCCATTCGGGCACCAGTAGGTCTCCTGCAATATTTGCGGCGACTGTTGTGTAATTCAACAGAAGATTCATCTGAAAAATCCACCTTCTGCCACTTTTCCAGCGTCCATCCTTTTAGCAGGCTGTGGGACTTGGCAAATGCCACACGGTTTTTCAATTGTCTTTTGTTTAGTGCTGGCTTCTGGGCACTGATTCGACCATGGAGGCCATTTCGAGACAGAATCCGACAAACTGTTCTGGTTGACACAGGGACTTCAGGTGACCAGGTCTCGTGGAGCTCTGCTGCAGTGGAAAATGGGCTGGCCTTGGATCTTCGAGCCAACAAACGGTCCTCTCGAGCAGTTGTCTTGCGGGGTCTGCCTGACCTGGGCTTGTCAAAAACGTCTCCAGTCTCTTCAAATCTTTTTTTTATCCTCTGTACTTGACGCTGAGACACATTGAAGGTGTCTGCCACATCAGCAGTGGATCTGGTCTTCAGCCTCTTGATAATCAAAATTTTGGTCTCAGGGTGAATCTTAGGCATGTTTGCAGAGGTCTAGTTGCAGTTGATGTGAAGGTCTAGTGTACTGGGGTTCTTTTTATACACACTTGAGACCTAATTGATCCATTATTAGTCACAGGGGAAGCTCATATGACAAGGTGACAACACTTATATGTCTTTGCAAAAATTGACTTAATGGGCTTTACCAAGCTGTGAATATTAGAATACTTTTTGAAAGTTTAGTTTTTCACTGAAACATTATCACAAAAGCTGGTGGGATTAAAATGAGCCATTTCTTGTAAAAAAAATCTTGATTAGAAATATATTTCAGCGGCACTTTAGGTCAATTTGTACACAAGCGACAAGACTTCTGTCAGGGACTGTAAAGAAGGAGTCCGACTAGTAGGCTATCGCACGCGAGGAGCGGATCATTTATAGCCTTTGCTCACAGAAACTGGAGTAATTAAGCAGATTATTTAAACAGATTAATCCAGAAAGGCCCAAATGACATCACTGACAACTGGAGATTCATCTGTTGTCACGGTTCATGAATTCACTGGTTCATTCTGTCTCTGGTAACAATCTAAGGTAGCGGTGGTGATCACATTGCTCTCCGGATGAGCGGCTCAATGGGGAATGACGGTGTGGGACAACTAACACCAATGCTGCTCCTCGTTCCATGCCCTGACCGAAGAGATAAAACGAGTTTTCGATCGGTTGGTTGCTGGGCGCAAAGCTGCGTGGCAGTTTTCCGACCTTCACTAGGTAGACAGATCTGTCTCTGACTACTCGATTGAATTCCGCAAAATAGGTGCCAAATCCAAATGGAATGAGGACGCGCAGTGGGACAGGTTCCTGCATGGGAGAGAGAGAGAGAGATCAGCATAGGGCCGATTGCCTATGTTTATACAGCAGGGGAAACGGACACTTCTCCTCTTGGACCATTGTCCAGTAAAAGCCTGTTCCCACCAGTAGAACGAAGGTTACTGATGGGCGGTCATTCCAGAGGAAAACCTTCATCTGCCACTGTCCTTCCAGTAAGACTTCAAGGGGCAGCCTCAACTCACCAATGTCAAGCCTTAGTGGATTTGTAAGCTGAAGGTAACTTTTTGGACACAACACTTGCATTGCACCTTCAGATTCCTCTCATTCCACTCACCCACAAGATCTCAGTCAATGCACTCGATGGACAAAGCCTTCTGGACATTTCATTCTGGACCAATACAATCACACTCATCACTGCAGGTAACCACACGATAGATATTCTTTTTTTATTACTGACTCTCCATTGGTTCCCATCATCCTCGATCATCCCTGGTTGGCCGAGCATAATCCCAGAGTTGACTGGGGACACAATTCCGTTTCGGGTTGAAGTAATCAGTGCTACGCCTCTTGTCTTGTGTCTTCCTATACCTCTGTGTCTAGTTCTGTGTTGCAGAATGAGCCAATGAACTTGTCAAACATGCCCCGGGAGTATCTTGACCAGAAGGAAGTGTTCAGTAGGTTCGGAGCTGCTTCTCTTCCTCCACACCGTCCCTACGACTGTGCTATAGACTAATTGTCAGGTATGTCTCTGCCTAAGGGAAAGTTATACTCGCTTTCTGCTCCTGAGAGGGAGGCCATTGATAAATATATTTCTGATCCTCTGGCAGCCAGGCTCATCCGCCCCTCTTCTTCTCCAGCGGGGGTGGGGTTCTTTTATGTGGGTAAGAAGGATAGATCTCTGCAACTTTGTATTAATTACCGAGGGCTGAATAACATCACGGTAAAGAATACTTATCATTTGCCGTAGATGTCTTCAGCTTTTGAGAGGTTGCAGGGAGCATCAGTCTTCACAAAATTGGATTTCCGTAATGCTTATCATTTGGTCCGCATAAGAGAGGGGGATGAGTGGAAGACAGCATTTAAAACCTCCAGGGGGCACTTTGAATACTTGGTCATGCCCTTTGGGCTGTCCAACTCCCCGGCGGTCTTCCAAGCACTTGTCAATGACATGTTGAGAAACATTTTAGATCAGTTCATTTATGTCTACCTGGATGACATACTGATATTTTCTTCTTCTCTCCAGAAACATGCTCAGTACGTCAGACGAGTGCTCCAAAGGTTGTTACAGAATGGGCTTTTTGTCAAGGCGGAGAAATGCGTATTTCATGCACAGTCTGTTCCTTTTCTAGGTTACATCATCTCGTCTGAGAGAGTGCGCATGGATCCTGGCAAGGTTAAGGCTGTGATAGATTGGCCAAGCCCAGATTCCGATAAGGCCCTGCAGTGGTTTCTGGGGTTCGCCAATTTCTACCGACGTTTTATTCGTAACTTAAGCCAACTAGCCACTCCTCTGACAGCCTTGACCTCCCCCAGTACTACGTTCAGGTGGTCTGATGTAGCTGAGGCTACATTTTCCAAAATTAAGAGCCACTTTGTTTCGGCTCCCATTTTTATTGCCACTGATCCATCATGTCAGTTTGTGGTGGAGGTCGAGTTGGGGTAGGTGCAGTACTCTCCCAGCGCTCTTCCTCAGATGATAAGATGCATCCTTGCACGTTTTTTTCCCCCCATCGATTGTCAACAGCTGAATGTAACTACGATATTGGTAACAGGGAGGGGCTGGCAGTCCTTAGCATTGGAAGAGTGCTGTCATTGGTTGGAAGGGTCGGGGGTACCTTTTATAGTCTGGACCAATCATAAGAATTTAGAATATATCAGATCTGCTAAAATACTCAACTCCAGCCAGGCTCTGTTGGCAAATTTCTGGACTTTTGATTATTCACTCTTGGCCAGGTTCCAAAAACATCAAGCCCAATGCTTTATCTCATGTTTTTGACCACTCTGAACGCCTGTCAACTCCTGAGTGCATTTTACCCAAGAGACTCATTGTCTTCACACTTGTATGGGAGATCGAGTTGAAGGTCAGATCGGCCTAAGAAGGGGTAACTCCTCCGCTCGGTGGTCCACTCGATTGAATCAATTATTCATGCTGGAGAGTTTACGGTCTGCCATTATTCAGTGAGGTCATTGTTCGAATGTGGCATGATCCAGGCATTAATTGTACTAGTTTTTTGGTCAAGCAACGATTCTGGTGGCCAGGGATGGCTCGTGACATTCGAGATTTTGTTTTGGCTTGTTCGGTTTGTGCCCGTGGTAAGACTTCTAATCGTCCAGATGGGTTACTCCAACCACTGTCTGTTCCTTCGAGACCCTGGTCAAGGGGTAAGATGGTCATTTTAACTGTAGTGGACCGGTTCTCAAAGGTGGCTCACTTTATTCCCTTACCTAAATTACCCTCCACTAAGGAGTAGGCATGTGCCGATATCAATTTTTCATGTTGCAATTAATTGATGAAGTTTTATCACGATATACGATATTATCACGATATTGAAATAAGTTGCAAAAAAAGTGTTGCCATAGCATAACAGCTTTAAGAACTATTTTTGTAAGAACAAAAATAACTGAATGTTTAAATACAATAATGCATCAAAAATATATACAGCTCTGGAAAACAAATTAAGAGACCACTCAATGAGAAATCAATGTTAAGTGGTCTATTGATATTTTTCAGAGCTGTAAAAGTACAATTTTCAAACAGATTAAAGTGCAAAAGAATTAGGCTATAAAGAACAACAGGTAAGCTTACAAATTACAATAAGGTCTCATTATTTAATGCATTTACTAAGATTGAGCAATAGCTACATTTGGTACAGAAAGTATAATGTTTTTGGTAATGTTAGTTAAGTCAGTTAGTCAACTAATCATTGTTAGTTTTATCTTAGGTCCATTAAAACAGTTATTTTGATTGTAATGTTATTAAACAGTAACTAAGAAATTAACATTACTTAGAATGATTAATTCTTTATAAGTATTTTTCATTGTCAGTTTGGTAATAATGAATTAACATGTTAACTAATGAAGTCGTATGTCTCAAAGTTTTACTGAACAATAACAAATAATTAGAACAGTTCTGATTATTAGGGTATGTTGTAGTCCAGATTAAAACATAAAAATGTTTAAGTTTGAAAATAAATAGCCTATTAAGTCTTTAAGTATTAAGTATTTGGTGCTGTGATGAACAACATTGAGATTACAAAAACGAATGGCTGTTTTAAAAAGTACACGCGTTTTTTGTTTGTTTGCTGGTTTCCGGGGTAACCGGCTGCATTCTGCCGTTCATCAGCGCCCTCTGCTGTCACTGAGCGGCACTTCAGCAGCGCGTCTCCTTCACCCGTTCAGTCATGTGCAAACGCAGGTTGGGCTTGTTTACATCTGTGCACGTGTCCCTTTGACAGCAGTGTTGAGCATTTATACGGTTGATGGGCAAAGTATTCTTGAGTGCATTATAAAAAAATTATAAATTGTTAATACATTATTATTTACGATATTTTAAAGTGGCCACGATAACAATATCGTGCATATTCATTATCGTGATAAATCGCATTATCGAAAATCGGCACATGTCTACTAACGAGACAGCGGTGGCTGACATTGAGCATGTCTTTCACATACATGGCCTCCCGTGGTCTCTGACAGGGGGCCCCAATTTATTTCCAATTTTTGGAGGGAATTTTGCAGGTTGCTGGGAGTGACCGTAAGTCGGTCTTCGGGTTTCCATCCCCAAAGCCCACATCCAAACCGAGCGAGCCAACCAGGATTAAGAAAGAGGGTTGCGATGTGTGGCTTCCAAGAATCCTTCCTCCTGGTTTCAACAACTTCCATGGGTTGAGTATAAACATAACTCATTACCAGTATCGTCTATGGGCCTCTCTCCGTTTGTGTGTATTATAGGTTACCAGCCAACTGTTTTTCCTAGTCTGGAATCCGAAGTCGCAGTCCCCTCCGCTCACGCCTTCGTCCAGAGGTGTCATCACACTTGGAACATAGCCCGTGTGACTCTACTCTGAGTGCAAGCGCACCAAGGCCAAGGCCAAGGCCGATCAACAACGGTCTAAGCCTCCCGTCTACATTGTTGGTCAAAAGGTGTGGCTTTCAACCAAGAACATTCCTCTACGCTCCATGTGTAATAAGCTTGCTCCCAAATTCATTGGTCCGTTCACTGTCACCAAGAATATTAGTCTGGTGGCAGTCCGGCTCAAACTGCCTCCTGCGTACAGGAGGATTAATTACGTCTTTCATGTGTCCAAATTGAAACCTGTTTTTCATTCTATTATTATCCGCCTGCCCCGGTTCCGCCACCGCGACTCGTAGATGAAGGAGGGGACGCGGATTTCAGTATCTGGTGAACTGGGAAGGGTACGGTCTGGAGGAGAGAAGTTGGGTTCTTACAAGGGACATTCTGGATCATTCTCTTATTGATGATTTCAATCAACAGGTAAGTTCTGCTGAGAGCGGCAGGAGGTGCTTTGAGGGGAAGGGGTACTGTCACGGTTCATGAATTTACTGGTTAACTCTGTCTCACTGTGTGTGTGTGTGTGGTGTGTGAGTGGGAGGCATGGTTACTGATTACCGGCTCATCAGATCATCACCACCACCTGCTGCACTTGATTAAATGGACTGCATTTATAACCCGGTCTACTTTATGGCTTGCTAACCACCATGTGTTTATCAGATTGTTGGTTGTGTCTTGTGATCCAGACCTGTCGTCCTTCCCTTTCCTCTGGTGTTCGCTGTTCTGAGTTGTTCCTGTCTGTGTCTGTGGATGTACTCACTGTAGTGGATTATCTCCCGGGTCTGGTCACCCATTGAGTCCCTGCATCACCTGCCATTGTGTGGGACCTCCGTTATATATACTAATTGTGTTCTGAGAAATAAACATTCTTTCTTTCACTCACTATTGAATCTGTCTCTGTTTAATGACACACGTAGTCAAAAGCAAAAGAATAGACTGTACGGAATCTACAGGTAACACTAATGCACACAGTCACGCAATACTAAGGCTGTTAACATTAACAATTTCAGACCAAAGTTTAACAATAATAATAATTTGCAGTTTGATGTTACATGAGAGATTTAATCACTGTTGGTATAGCATGATTTATGCAATGTTTTGTTCCCAAAAGTGGCAGAAATGATACATGTTCAGATGACATTTACCAGTGAAAATTCTTATTTAGGTTATACTCCAATACATAAAATCTGTGATTCTGAAGTACAGTATCCACACTGGTTCAGTGACAGATAGCAAGCAACACACACTTGTCAAAACATTAGATTCATCCGGACTGAGGAGCTGACCCGACGCACAACTAACGTACAGAAGATAAGTTGCAGGTTTCAAACAGAGATAGTGGCACAGATGCAAAACTTATGGACCGCAGCTTTAATTAAAAGCTCAATTCTCATTTGCACTGCATTGTATAATGTTAAACTAGATGTGTAAAATGTAAAAATGTAGTCCCAACACAAATGGCTAACATTAACCATATGTGTTGGGACTACATGCAACATTTCTGTTGCACTGACTGAACTTGGGCAGTGGATTTGTAGTTCCTAGCATGCTTTGCATAGGGATTGATCAGGGGAGTAAATGTTCAACTTAAAGTCCTGTTTAATGTGTTTTTAGTAAAGGGAATGCCTTATTAACATTTGGTGTTCAGTTGTATTTCACATTTAAAAGAGTTTGTGTTAAGTACATTTTTTGAGGTTACCATTATGCTAAGGTGTAGACCTTGTGGTTAGACTTTGTGAACAAACTTTTTCTATGTAGATCCAATGATGAATTGCTTTACTTGATCATTACTTTCATTAGGTTATTAGTTTTATTTGTATTTTTATTACTAAATACAATTATTTAGTTTGGAATCCAGAACTGTTACCTCCAGTTGATGATGCATGTTCTTCCCTGTCATTGTCGAGTGGGCCTTTGGGAAGTTTCTCATGCATAGAAACTGGTATCACATCTTTTCCTTGATTTCTACGAGGACGTAACTGATCATTGTTATTCATCTTGATGTTCCTTCTGTCTATATTGTTGATATATGTAGACAAAATAATGACTGGCGATTGTTGAATTTTGAGTAAAATGAAGAAGGGAAGTCTTTTCAGCTCTGAGGCATTAAAATCTAAAAAAAAAAAAAAAAAAAAAAAAAAATTATTGCATTGCATTTATATGAAAGCCCTGAACCACAAGGCACAAAGAAAACAAAAACATCAAGATATTATGTTGAGATATTAAGTCCTTATGCCGTCCCCTTTTTATGTTTAAATGTATAATGTTGTAAGGATGGGTTTTACTGCTAAGACAAAAGCTCAGTTCTAATGCCTGCAATAAAGCAATACAACTCACTAATCTGGAGAGAAGATCTCACAGAAAGACTTTTCTGTGGACATTTCCCTGCCCAAAACCTTCCCCTCTCCCTGTTTCAAGTCACAGAATGCAGATATACTACAGATTATGTATTTTGTGAATCTATTGTTTTATTCCTTTCATGTTTGGTGTCTTTTTAAAGGTCTCAGTGTGCATCGGATCACAAATACGAAGAAAAAAAAAAACGCAGGTGAAAGTATCGGACTCAGGGTGCAAAGGCCTTAACTCGTGATTCATGCACGACTAGAAAAATCTGAACGTGCCGCGTAAACCAATCAGGAGCTGTGTGGATAAAAGTGTTTGCCAAATGCATAAATGTAACGTTACATATACTCCTATAGTCACTGTAAGTTATCTTGAGTCACTATGTTCTGTGTGCTCGTTTGTCTAGAAAAAAAATATCTGTTTGTTTGGCACATTTGACCGTGCATCCTCCAACGCCCTTTTTTTTTTTAACCTGGCTTTTTCAGCTCCCCCTGGCAACTATCCATTTTATCCTTCCGCGATTAGCTTATTCTCTCCACAGCATTAAATTACAATTTTGTTTTGTTTCTCCATGGCAACGAGCTGAGTACACCAACGCGCTAGAGTTTATAGAGAGAGAGAGAGAGAGAGAGAGAGAGAGAGAGAGAGAGAGAGCGCTCTGACAACAGAAAGCGACATTTTTTTTAATGCACGGTCTGATGATCATGCGCTGCTTTAAATTGAAATCTAGTGTAATTAGCGGCGCTGATATATCAGTCACACAGTAACTTAACACATAGACATACAGAAAAAATTAAGAGAAAAGAAAAATGATGCAGCCGAGTCTGCCGGCCCAATTTCTGAGCGGACAGAGCGGCCCACTGGGAATTCTCCCTATTCTCCTGATGTTGATATCCAGAGTTGTACTTTTATAGAAACAGGAATAAAAAGGATCTTGCTGGGAAGAAAGTGAGTGAGGAGGTAAGACACACTCTTTACGCAATTTGAGCTATATCTGCACAAATTGAGACTACAAGCAAGCTAAAGCAGACAAATTGAAATTATCCACCATATTTTAAAACAAAATCCATGTCAGCCATTTCACAACGAGACTGGAGCCACCTGGCAGAAGGACCTTCCATGACGCAGATTCCCGTCTGTTGTGAAGTTAATGTCACGTGCAAATAAAGCGAGTAAACTCATGGTCAAACATCCAACTACACGCGAATAGCATGATTTATTCACACAAGTTGTGACTGGTATGAACGCACACACTTCTGCTGCATCTAAGTTCCCTTTCGAAAGGGAACTCGAGCTGCGTCAGCTGACTCTATGGGGAACGCCTCCAGCGTGACCGGTGTCTGAGCTACTATCAAACCACAGCAATCCTATTGACCGGCGACAGCCTATGATGTCATCAAGGTGCGACCAGGAAGTATATAAGGGCGCCTTGCAAACATGACACCAGCATTTTCGTCTTCAGGGACTGTTTTTGTCTGAATGCTTCAAGTCAAAGGTAATCCAGATTCATTTATTTTCTGTCGGGATTAAGAGCATGCACAGTCAAGCTCTTGTGGAGTCATTTGTTCGATTGTGTGTAATGTGAGCGAAGTTTTCAATCCGAGATCGCTCCGTTCTCGTCTAGCGCTCTTCCTGAGGGAAGAGCGTTTTAGCCTCTGAGATTAGTGATGTGATCCCCGCTCACGCTGAGGCTGAGTGCGGATGCACGTCACAGTCCCTCGGATGGGGTCGCCGATCGCCGCGAGGGGATGTTTCCCTCCGGCGATCTAGCGACTGACGAGACTAATCACGAATGCTCGTAGGGATGGCTGGTGAGAAGGGAGATTAATTTCTCAGCCATCCTGACTGTGTATGCTGAGCTGATGGCTGTTATGAGCGCGCTGCATGCAGGCTGCGGCCGTCATGTGGGCGCATTAAAGGAGAGATCGCTCGTTTAAACGGAACGATCGATTTCTCCCCGGCCATAAAACCGTCGGCTCAGTTGAGCTTTTCCATTCCTTCCTGATCTCCTGACTGAGATCGTGAGGGTATGGAAGAACCCATATTCAGTGTATTCACGGACATCAGCGGGTGTTAAATGCTGATGTTTGGAGGATGGGTGGATATGGGTATGTGTTCTAGCTCCAACCCTGCCATCTGAGCTTCTTTCAACTATGTTTCAAGAAGTTTAGATGGCGGGGCATACACGGCAGCGGGTCAGCCTGGTGCTACTTTTACGCCGTGTCGGTGTTGCAAGTATACTGGGAAGACCTGCTGAGGGATCTCAATCAGGGAAAATACCCTGACCCGCGGCGCAGCTGTGCGCCATATCAGCGATAGCAGGGCCTGAGGGCCAGTGTCACAGAAGCGCGGGTGGTGGTGTCCGAGGACCCGCACACCGCTGAGATCCGGGTCCCAGGCAGGCGGGAGGCGTCACGGTATACGGACCAGTGACGGGGCCTGAGTGCCAACATCGCCTCTCATGCTCCCCGCGGTTAAGGGCGGGGCGCAAAGAGGCGGACTCCCACATAAGAGGAATAGTATCACAACGCTGTTGGCGTGAATGAAATATCCCTCCCTTAGGTGGGTGAGTTAAGAATTACATCTTATTTACTGCTCTTCTTCATTTTCTCCCTAGGCGCTTCTTACATCCGGCCCTGAGGGGGGCCATGACGATGATACTCTAGACCCCGCCTGGCTGGGCTGTGAGAAGCGCACCCTCAGGCGGTTGCGCTCCTAAACATGCCTACTGTGAGTAAAACTTATGTGTGGATATCGTCGCGCAGGAGGCGAGCTGGTAAGTCCCCCTTGCGAGGGAAACATTTATTATTTATGTTGTGTGAGACTTCATGCTCCCCGCCAAGGGTTTGGGGATCACGGTATCGATGGAGGACACCATAGGGCCCTGTAGTTCCCCTGTCCGGTGGCTAGAACGATTTTTTAGATGCCGTTATGTGGTATGTCTAGAGCTAGCTTTGCTAGGAGAGAATAGCCGCCATTGTATGTACAGCTGTGCGAACAGTTTTTTTGCCTTCTCTCTGTGTGATGAAGCAGTATTGAGGCAACCGCTCATTCTTGTAGGAATGGGCTGTTGTTTTAGGCGAGTGTGCTCTCCTAGTCAAACAGGAAGCTCTTAGCCACCCCAGGGTAAAGCGGTCAACGTTGCCCCTCGTGGAATTTCATAGACGGGAGGGTGAGTTTAGGCTTACGCACGAACTACAGATTTATGTCTAGCCTCGCAGGGCTTGGACGGAGTATTATTGAGGTTTTTTCGCTCCCCCGAGCCGCGTATAATACTCTTATGTAGGCTGGCCCTCTCCGGGCCACTGCATCGGTTGGCCTAGGCTTTTGCGGGATGGGGGGCATTTCTTTCCAAAGAAGGAAAGTAATTATCGCCCGAGGCCCTCGGTTTGAATATTGCAGGGCATGTTCTTTCGCATCCCTAGTCAGCCTCCTCTTACATTAGAGTCGTCCGGCCAGGGCCCGCCCCCTTCTCTGCGTTTTGGGGTTTTTAGTAATGCAGGTTGGTCTGAAGCAGAATGAACAGCGACTTAGCCAGTGGTCGTGGGGCGGGGTTTGGCGTCCCACGCTTGTACGCAGGTGGGCTAGTTTTGCGAAAACCCCGCTTTCCAGAGCTTGTTGTGGCTGCCACCTTCTGGCGGCCCCTGGCCCCATCCTGGAGGATGTTGGGCCGGTGGGTAGCATATTTGTGAATATTTTTTGCCCTCTGCTCTGTGTCTTCTGCTCTACCTTTTAGGGCTCGGGTTGAGCTGCACTCGCAACCTGTGTGCTTCGTAATGGTTCGGTCGGATGCTCCCCTGGAAGCCGAAGCATTGCCATGGCTGACGCCCTAGCGTGAACGGTAGGCCGCTGCATGAAGGAAGAGCGGCCGCCCTGACGCAGGTGACGTAAGTTGTACTCCCCTCGCTTTGAGGGTCTAGGTACTTTCTTCTGAGTACACTGCTTTTGGCAATGTGTTTAGGCTATGTCTGTAGGCACTGCCGGATGGGACTGCGTCATCGCATGGAGGACCCCGTGAGCCTCCGGGATGAAGCCAGCCCCGGGAGGGGCATGGGCTACCAGCTGGCTGTGAGCAGCCAGCTTGGGCAGTCCTGGCAGTGGACTCTGAGCAGGAGGCCTCAGCAGGCCTCCTTGCGGGTGAGTCGCGACATCGGGCCAATGTGCGCCTGGGAGGAATATCCCCGACGATGTCGGCTTCAGCAGTACCTCGTCGACAAGCAGGACCATCATGGCCTCCCTGGGGTGATTCCCCAGGTGGTATCTGGATGTCTAGGTCTTCGTCAGCCAAGCAGACAGCCACTGTCAGCCCGACTTGGAGCGGCCAGCATTCATCCGACCTGCCAGCGAGCATTCGTCACTGGCATGGCTACAAGCCCAGTTAGTAGGCCTCCCTAGGCCTCCCTGAGGGCCTGCTGGGGTGCAGCAGGCCTTGCCGGGCTTCCCTTGAGGGGGTATTCCCGTGCTTCAGGTGTTAGACGGCAGGTAGTAGGCCTCACCAGGCCTCCCTGAGGGCCTGCTGTGGTAGCAGTAAGCCTCGTCTGGCTTCCCCCAAGGGGTCGTTCCTGGGCTTCAGTCACTGGATGATAGGTAGTAGGCCTCGCGGGGCCTCCCTGAGGGCCTGCTGGGATGCAGCAGGCCTCATCTGGCTTCCCCTGAGGGGGTACTCCAGGGAACTAGCGCTGGATAACAGTTCCTGGGCTCCAGTCACCAGATGGCAGGTAGCAGGCCTCACCAGGCCTCCCGGAGGGCCTGCTGGGTTGCAGCAGGCCTCATCTGGCTTCCCCTGAGGGGGTGTTCCAGGGCCTCGGCCACTGGGTGACAGGGATTAGGCCTCGCTAGGCCTCCCGGAGGGTGAGCCCCGGTTCCCGGTTCCTATGACAGTGAGCATGGTTGCTAGCCAGGGCGGCTAGCATGATCTGCTATCAGGTAGCAGGTCTCACCAGGCCTCCCTGAGGTCGTTCCTTGGTCTCAGTGCCGGCTACGAGTAGCCTGGCAAGTAGTAGGCCCTGCGGGGCCTCCCAGGGGGAATGAGTTCCTTGGACGGAGACACATAACTGGCTCAAGCTGACAGCTAGTGGTTCCTTCCATCAGGCTTCGGTCCTAGCCGGCAGCACCTGATGGCGGGCGCATACTCTAGCACGACGAGTTTACACTGCTGCTATGCGGTCCTTACAGGACAGGGACTTGCATAGGTTGCCTACAGCATGGTACCTACCAGGCAGGCTTAAGAGCTCCCCTCTTAGGAGGGTTGTCTGTGAGCTTACGGCCGCCTGGGCCTGGTCAGTTGGTCGTAGGCCCCTCGGGGCCTCCCTGTGAGATCAGCCTGTAGGCCTTCTCAGGCCTCCTGAGCACCCCTGTAATGTATGTGCTCGGTAGATCCTAGGATCGAGCAGCTGACTCCCCTCGCTAGCAAGGGTGGGAAAGCACTACGCTGAGCGCTGTTCTCCAGGATAGCCCGTCTCTGAGTTCCGGCCTGAGGCGGACACTGCCAGTTCGCAGTCCCTCAGCTTGATGCCTCTCCAGAGGCGAGTTTCCAGAGGCTCTGTTGTTAACAGACTGGGCTGGCAGACGGAAGCGTCCCGCATAGTGACGCCAGGTCAAGCCTCCCTGGTGGCATTCGGTGAAGTTCTTCCCGAATAGTGACTGGCTGGGGCGCCCTCGGGTCCCCTAGCCACATTCCCTTAAAGGAACCCCTTCTGTCGAACAGGTTGGTTCCAGGCCTTTGAGCGGCCGGGGTAGGGTACATGAAGGTGCCCCAAGGCCACAGCTCGGGCTATGACCGAAGGGAATGCTGTCACTGACAGCCTAATGTGACCAGAGGGGGAGTGTTTCAGGCATTTCAGTTGAATTTGCTTGTCCTGACAGTTGTCACTGCCAGTAGGCATGCACTCCCCTCGGCATGGCGGCGTGGGTATATCGTTCCCCATAGCGTCAGCTGACGCAGCTCGAGTTCCCTTTCGAAAGGGAACGTCCCCGGTTACGAATGTAACCTTAGTTCCCTGAGAACAGGGAACGAGACGCTGCGTCACTTTTGCCATGCCTCGGGGCCTGCCTGCGAACAGTCCCTTCAGACGAAGAAGCTGGTGTCATGTTTGCAAGGCGCCCTTATATACTTCCTGGTCACACCTTGATGACATCATAGGCTGTCGCCGGTCAATAGGATTGCTGTGGTTTGATAGTAGCTCAGACACCGGTCACGCTGGAGGCGTTTCCCATAGCGTCAGCTGACACAGCGTCTCGTTCCCTGTTCTCAGGGAACTAAGGTTACATTCGTAACCGGGGACGTTATTGGATTACTCACAAATAATTTTCTTTTGTTTATTGACTGGAATGCATGTTCAAATATTATTTAATTCTTTAAATCATACTCGCTATAATTGCAATACACAATTATACACCTAACCCAGTCCTAATTTTAATATTTCAAATAGTAATCAAAAAACTTAGTTTGGAAGTTAAGTGGTACACTTAGCACGGATGTTGTGGTTTTAGCATCTGCATTTTAACCTTTACTTTCATATAAAGATATTATCTTTTCTGTGAGGTAATTCACTTTGGGCCGGATTGACGGACATTTTCTTAAAAATAAAGGTTACATTTTCCTTGATCTTTTGACATATAGGAGGTGATTGTACTATTAACAATATCCTGTAAGTTTTAGAACACAAAACATCCTTGTTAGTACAATAACAGCTTGTTGAAACCACACTCTAAAAAGTGCTGGGTTAAAAACAACCCAAGTTGAGTTGAAAAGGGACAAACTCAGAAATTGGGTTGCTTAAATAGGACCATTCAAGGGGTTCGAACAACCCAATTTCTGGGTTTGTCCATTTTCAACCCAACTTGGGTTGTTTTTAATCCAGCATTTTTAGAGTGCGAGCTGCGTTTCGACTGCGATCTAAAGTTCCGAGAAGATTAGGCAAATTAGTCCGGTGATGTAGGACTGCGCGCGACTGCTCCTCCAAAGCCAGTGATGGACAGTAGGGCTGTCACTTTTTATTCGATATTCGAATATGCATTCGAAGATGACGTGAAATATCCGTAATCGAACTATAAATAAACTATCCGGTTTTTAAAGTGCCATGTAGCGCAATTTTTTACTGCCGGTGCGTTTACATGGAGCACTGTAATCGGTTTAAAAGTCCAATCTGAAGGAAAATGCTCCATATAAACACCTCAATCGTAATAAAAATGCCCAAACTAAATGAAATTGTAATCGTTTTGAGATGGGTGGATAAACCTTTTCATGAATCAATCAAACAAAACATTTCACCATGTAAATGACCTGACCGGATTACTTTTGAGTGTGCGTCCTTATGTGACGTACACAGCGCGCGCCTTCACCACTGAAGAGCACACGTCGCGCTCATGCACCAAGCATGACAAGAGAGGAAAACACATTTTTCTGAGGGATAAACTTTTTATTTCATAAGAAGTTATGAAGATAATGTTGGCATAATGACACTGTCCCTAAGCCTATGTAAGCAAACAATCATTAACTACTTCAACTGCGCCTGACATTAGAATTTTTTTTTTCTGAGATGATTATTACACTTTACAACAAATGAATAGCTTTTATAAAACCGTATGAGTCCTGGTGGCCGTTGAGAGTTGCTATGGCATCCGTAAACACATTCCAGCTGCTGGAGATGACGGCATTGTAGATAATTGAATATATTTGAATGCATTGCTTGATATTTGAATTCCGTTCGAATTCGATTTTAAAAAAAAATGACAGCCCTAACGGACAGTAATCATTTTTGTGTGTACCGATTGAAAGATTTAGTGGACTGTTTACATGAGACGTTATCTAAACCGATCTGGTGTTCACATGTGATGACTTTCAATCGCAATCATTTTGTCACATAAGCAGTTTGTCTGCCACATCAAAAATGTCAACGCTGTTTTCTCCAGCAGCTGGAGTGTGTTAACTGAAGCCATAGCAACTCTTAATGGCCACCAGGACTAATACAGTATAATATTATAAGCTATTTATCTGTTGTAAAGTGTAATAATCATCTCAGAAAAAAAAAAAAATCTTCTGTCAGGCGCAGTTAAAGTAAAAACTGCCTGGGGCAATATATGCTGTGTCATTACTCCAACATTATCTTCATAACTTACGAAATAAAAAGTTTATCCCTCAGAAAAATTAACTTTCCTCTCTTGTCAACATGAGCGCGGCGCGCGCCGTCACATCATGTAAGGACGCACACTTAAAAGTAATCGGTCAGGTCGTTTACATGGTGAAAAAAATAAACAAGTACGGAAGAGATTCAAGCTGTGCTGCTTTTGCTGGTTATGTATAGGTTTACTAAAGAGGTAATTAACAACGACAGAAAAGAGCACTAATATGCAGATTCAGCAGCATGCAGCATATTCAGAAAGCTTGTAAAGCTAGATTTAAAATGACAATGTATATTATTATCAGCTATTACGGACATTGAACGTGAGATGGCTGAGACGACCGCGCCCCATCAGACAGAGAGCAAGACTGATTATTTACTGAACGGCAAAAAGACTTTTAAAAATGCCTATTGAAATAAAATGCTGCGTGAGCTCAACCAATCAGCATGTTCAGCGCCCAAGTCCCGCCCTCGAAAGTTCCTGAACTTTGAAAAAGTACTAGCTCGCGAGCAGGGCCGTTTGGAGGGGGAAATATTTACCCGGAACTTCATTTAGACCCTGGTTCCTGCGGTCTAAACACACGAAGTACCTCCCAAAGTTCCTGGTTCCTGGGTAAAGTTCCTGTGGTGGAAACGGGGCTATTGAGGCGGTTGTGAGCGGGGATAATGATGGTATATTTTCAAAACTATTTCAAACCTATTTCATGGTTTGCGTTCTCGGGCCGCCGGGGCTGTTGCCATTTGGATGGGGTATTAAATAACTAATCAGTTTTTACAACAGAAATGAAAATTTCATCGAAAACAATTAATTTCCAATTATCACTGTAAAGCTGCTTTCAGGTAGCCTGACAAGCCAGATCCACATCAAGATGTTTGGTCTGGAAACTCTCCATTGACGGCTCAATCTGAGGGGCGGATAAACGGTTGTCTATCAAACTCCCTCTGCACGCGATAGGATAGCGCTACACCAACCAGAGCAACGGAGGTGAAGCAGAGCTCGCAGACAGATTAAACATTCGCCGTATCCGGTCAGCTAAACTCCGAACACATCTTCCCTTCTTCAGAATGACTTCAGTGCCGTTCTTTGTTCTTTTCTCAGAGAAAAGCTTAACTCAAGTCTTCTAGAGTTGCGGTCAGAGCTGATTCGACAGACAGCCGTCGTTCACCAGTTTCTGTGTTTACTAGAAGCACGCAAACGCAACTCGGCCGTCATTATGGCCCCGCCCACTGACTCTATACACGATGTGATTGGCCCGACCAGAGTTTGGTTTTTACAGCTCAGAAGGGTATTGAGAGTTGCTAGACGACACTCACTGCAGATTAGATTTGCTGCCGCTAGGGGGCGTCTAGATTTCTAGGCTAGCTGTCAGGCAATCTTTGTTGTGAAAAGTATAAATGAAGGTGTCTTGACTGTTAGTCCAGAGATTCTTCATGTCAAGTGAATAAATATCGATCTGCATTCAGTGTCAGAATTACCTAAAGTATGCTAAACTGAGGTGCAGACATTTTGTGTGTTATTTCATATGTGTAATAGTTAATAGTTAATTAGGTGTTATTTAGTCAGGCGTCAGTCACTCGCCTATTGTTAGGACCTGGACGCTGACACAGATTAGTTTCAGTTATAATCGCATTATTACTAGCGCAAAACTTAAGGAAAAAAACATAAAAACAAAGTGTTGTATTTGAGATAAAAATGATTTAAATACTGTTGTGTTTCTGGCAGAAAGCGATCGTTTCGTGTCTTAAGACATCAATGTGTCTCCACGAGCCTCAGGGTTTAATATGGATTCGTATATCTGTGTTTTTTACTCTCATAGAAATACACCCCATTGACATGCATTATACGAGCAACGGTTGAGTTAAAAATCTTCATTTGTGTTCTCCTGAAGAAACACACACACACCGACATCTCAGACAAACTGGTGGTCAACAGATAAACATCACAGGCTAATTTCTGGGTGAACTTTCCCTTTAATGCTGCACTCACACAGAATGTGAATTGAGCATATGGAGTGAGTGATTTCCATGTTAAGTCAATGTAAACATGATTGTAGATGCGCTATTTGTTCTATTTGCGTTCGGTGTGAACGCAACATAATGCTTCATTCACGTCTGATGTGAACGCACCATTACAGAAGCACATATTTGGTTTGGTTTACTTTTCCATCCTCCTGGAATATACTGGTACAGATCAAGTATCTGGTTTTAATTGCAGGTCAATGTACACGTGGCTGTAAAAGTTCACAGTAGAAATCATTTCCTTGAGACACACACATGGCAAATCTCCAATTAACCAGTTCAACGGGAGGTTCTGCTCTTGCTCACAGATCACAAACAGATACTGAAACAAGCTGCTGTGAGTCAATATTATTGGGAGGCTACATTATATAAAATAAAATAAAAAAATGTGTAGGAAATATGAATACAATGAGTCTATATGTTAAGTGGTTGGAATTTGGTGAAAACCGTGGAGAAAAAAAACAATGTTATGCAAGACAAAAATCATTACAGTGGAAAAATAAGGCATTTTGTAAAATGTTTAGATCAAAATAACTGAGCCACTAAACAACACAACCAAATAATTATATAAAATAGAAATGATAATTAATTAAAGACTTTCTGCCACCCTCCAAAAACTGCAAAGAATTGAGAAGGAGAGGAACACATATTTTAAAGCATTTCAAGTTATTGCTTTTTAAACAGAATACTTTGTGCACTTTCACTCTCATTTTTTATATATTTTTTCCTTTAATTTTATTATATAAAAAAGGAAAACTCACATTACTGAACGGTTCATCTTTTTAAAATAGCCCTTGTTGTGTTCTTGTGTCCTTATTTAACTTGTCCGAGTGGAGCGTGGTGATATATGAATGTCTTGTCGCTATGTTTAATAACACACCATGAGACGGAAACTCTGAGCCTTGTGCTTTCTCCTTTATTTATACCAACACTGCCCAGGCATGAGCAATCAACACATCAATCACAGCAACACAACACATTAGTCAACTTAATCAAACACAGAGTGTCAAACTAAATACAGCACAGCCCTGCCTCGAGTAGGTTCTGGTTTCATTGCTGTCATTTTGAAACCCTTCATGTGTCAAATGTTGTGTGTATGAGCTGCAGTTGTTCTTAATAATGTTGTACAAATGCAGCTTAAAGAAGATCTCCACCCTGAATGAAACTCAACCATGTAACTTTCAGGATCTGAAAGGAAAGAGAAACTAGGGCTGTTTTTTCAATATGCGTTCTTGTCTGTACTCGTGTTCTCGTGGACTTGTGAAACGTCCTCAGTTGCTGCCCATTTGAACATTTGATCTGGTGTTTTTGGAGTTGTGAGATCCAGTGGATCAGCGGGTGCTCAACGCTTGTTAACCCGCCAATAGCAGCCTTTCCTCGGCTAGACCTTCTGACGTCTGCCACTGACAGTAGCAAAGATTTTGTTTACCTCCGTGTTTAGATTTTTGGAACTGAATGAGTTGAACCAATTGCTGATATGACCACACCTGATCTGAGAATATTATATTACTCCCAGATCTTGGTTCATTTGAGTGAGCTCATTTGACACCAAATCAAGTGTTTACTGCTCACTTTACTCTCTTGTTGACTAAATACCGCTCACCAAATGGACATCACTGTCAAGTCTCAGAGAAGATCTCAGCTTTGCAATGAAGAACAAGAAAGTTTCATAACTAAAATGACACTTATTTTCATCTTTTAGTCATCACACTCAACATGGCTTGTAAAACTAATAACACCAGTAAATAGAAGTATGTCTTGCGATTTAAATTAAAATGATACTGATATATCTTTCTAATTTCCTTTATAATAATCACATTTCATGAATTTATTTGATTTATAAATTAGACCTAACCCTTCAGCTGTGGATACTCAACCAATTAATTTTTGTTTAAATGCTGTGGTGTTGTTCGTGCATTAGCTTAAAGACCAACTTAATTTACCAAAACAATCATTTAAGGGGCATTGCGAGTACTAATGTGATGTTCTTCTGTGCATTACAATGAGGTTTTGTGAAATTGACAACTTTTCCAGCTCATACAGATTTGTATATGAATATTGTCTATCCCAGTGTTTCCCAACCATGTTCCTGGAGGCACACCAACACTACACATTTTGAACTCTTTCTAATCAAACACAACTGATTCAACTCATCAGCTTGTTAGTAGAGACTCCAAGACCAGAAATATATCAGTCAAATAAGGGAAAATTATAAATAAATAATGCATTTAATGCTTAAACACGGTTGTTGAGAAAGTTATAAAATGTACTGAATTTCCATACGTGAGCACGTTCATTTAATGTGATTACTTATGTGATTATGTGATTAATGTCTGTCTAAACAATCTAACAATTATTTGTATTATGAGTTGTAATGAGTGAACAGTGTCATTTTTATGAATGTCTGCAGTCTTCAGCCATGTGAAATCCTTCTTCTTTTCTGTCCAAAAAAGGTATGTCACTTTTGTGTTTATTCTGTTTTAAATGTTAACAAATGTACTTCACAATTCATGAAGAATTACACATGTATTTTAACATTTAACACATTGTATATTATTGTGTTTAATTAGAATGAGTTTAGCTGGCAGCAGATTTGAGTGTCGATGCTGCAGCCTTTTATGAATGTCCGCAGTCTTCAGCCATGTGAAATCCTTTCTTCTTTTCTGTCCAAAAAAGATAAATTCAAGTTGAACTCCATTTGTGAGTGTGTGTCCTTCCTCATCTGTTACGTCTCTGAAAGGAAGATCAAGCCAATCAGAGTAGTTATAGGGAGGAGCGGCACATACAGTCATTCCCGTTCTGCAGGCTGGATACAGTTAACCCCGCCACTTAATCACAGGTTTTTCAGTATCTGAAAGAGAAACCATCTAGAAGCGACACTATAAAAACAGGTTACACCCTCACTTGAAACTTCATAGTTTGTGAAAGGAACCTGATCATGTGCAATGACGAGAAGCGATATGATGGATCTGAGAAAGGCATTAGATTCGTGAAAAAGTTCAGCGATATTGGTAAGTTTTTTATAATATCTGTGGTAACACTTTACTTGAAGGGGTGTGCATAAGACTGACATGACACGTCATGAATATGAAGGAGTTTTTATGCATGTTTATGACAACTGTCATTAAGTGTCTTTTGCTCAATTATGTCATTTTTTTTAATGCAATGAGGACATTTCAGAGTTGTCTTTATTATGATAACTTGACATAAACCGATACATCATTACCTGTCAGTGTCTTTGTCATGACAACTTGACATTACCAAGACAACATAACCTGTCATAAACAGACATGAATGACATAGCAGATTAATTATTAAAATTAAGAAACTACTTAGCTGCATTAAACTCATGTGGTTGGTTTTTGACATTGGCTGTCATGAGGCCATTATAATGTCATGATTTTTTTAATAAATTGAATTTGTCATTAACATGTCATTAAGTGTCAATACTCTCTCAAACTATTTTATAACAGTGTCATAAATATATTTCTTGACCTGAAATATGGCATCATAGAGGAAATCGTATAGAGTCAATAAAACTATTAATATAACTCAAAATGATAGAGTGGCATAGACATATACACCTATATGATGATGTCTATGGTGGCACCACTGGTTATGTGTACGCTGTAACAGTTGATGGCAGAGCCTCAGTCAGGTTAGTTTGTTTAGGTGTTTAATGTCAATTTAGTTTGCAGTAGGTAAAACAATTCACAACAACGTTATTTTGGGTTTGACAAAAATATTCTGTGTTTGTTTATGTGTGTATATGTTGTTATATATGTTTATTGTAACAATAATCCACTGGACAGTGAGGTTGAGAACCCAAGTGCAGTTGCCTTTATACATAAATGTAAAACAAAGACTTGGCAAAACAACAAAAGACTTGACTTGATTCAATTTGACATAGACTTGACTTGAGATAAACTTGACTAACCATGAACAGAAACTCACCCACAGTGGTTTACACATACAATAACTGACAAACCCTGCGTTTCAATCAGCTCCCTAGTTCACTAGTCAGGGCACTGATCAGGACATAATTCAATGGGCTGACTCTCTGATCAGTGCCCTGACTACTGAACTAGGGAGCTGATTGAGACGCACCCATCGATACATGGCAAACATGACGGCTTAAATACACAAGGGCTAATGACAAGGCAAGGGACACCTGTGAACAATGATCAACCCATAAACCAATGACAACAAGACACGGGAACATGAGGCAGGAACACATGAGGGCATAGAGTCACATGACAAGGGAACACATGACAAAACCAGGAAGTGCATGACAAAACATGACAGTGAACATGAAAACCTAAAAACATGAAACACCAAAACACCCTGTGACAGACACCCCCCCCCCCCCCCCCCCCCATGGTCAGCCCCTGACGCCCATACATAGTCAAAACATCAATAAAAGTCTTGGGGCCGGACTTGGGGGGAGGGATGGAGGGCCAGGCCAGTGGAAAGGCACCAAGCATGGACCCTGGCGTGGCTGAGACGGGCCTGTGTGGTGGGCGGACCTGGACCCTGTGGCGTAGGCGGTCCTGGACCCTGTGGCGTGGGCGGACCTGGACCCTGTGGCGTGGGCGGACCTGGACCCTCAGACGCGGGCTGACCAGGACCCTCAGGCGCGGGCTGACCAGGCCCCTCAGGCGCGGGCTGACCAGGACCCTCAGGCGCGGGCTGATCAGGACCCTCAGGCGCGGGCTGACCAGGACCCTCAGGCGCGGACTGACCAGGACCCTCAGGCGCGGGCTGACCAGGACCCTCAGGCGCGGGCTGACCTGGACCCTCAGGCGCGGGCTGACCAGGCCCCTCAGGCGCGGGCTGACCTGGACCCTCAGGCGCGGGCTGACCTGGATCCTCAGGCATGGGCTGACCTGGACCCTCAGGCACGGGCTGACCAGGACCCTCAGGCGCGGGGTGACCTGGACCCTCAGGCGTGGGCTGACCTGGACCCTCAGGCGCGGGCTTACCAGGACCCTCAGGTGCGAGCTGACCAGGACCCTCAGGCGTGGGCTGACCTGGACCCTCAGGCGCGGGCTGACCTGGACCCTCAGGCGCGGGCTGACCAGGACCCTCAGGCGCGGGCTGACCAGGCCCCTCAGGCGCGGGCCTACCAGGACCCTCAGGCGCGGGCCGACCAGGACCCTCAGGCGCGGGCTGACCAGGATCCTCAGGCGCGGGCTGACCAGGATCCTCAGGCGCGGGCTGACCAGGAGCCTCAGGCGCGGGCTGACCAGGACCCTCAGGCGCGGGCTGACCAGGACCCTCAGGCGCGGGCTGACCAGGACCCGTGGGCGTGGGCAGACCTGGACCCTCATTTTAATGATAAATTAAACTTCCGCCACTGAAAAAAAAGACATTATACTGGCCTCAGTCAACATCAAAACCAACCACATGACAGTTTAATGTTAACCCATAAAGCTAAGTAGTTTTTTAGTTTGATAATCTGCTATGTCATGTTTATGACAGGTTATGTTGTCTTGGTAATGTCAAGTTTTCATGACAAAGACACTGACAGGTTATGATGTATTGGTTTATGTCAAGTTATCATAACAAAGACATCTCACATAATGTCATCTTTGCATTAAAAATGACATAATTGAGCGAATGACACTTAATGACAGTTGTCATAAACATGCATAAAAACTCCTTCATATTCATGACGTGTCATGTCATAATTATGAAGGTGTCATGTCAGTCTTATGCACACCCCTTCAAGTAAAGTGTTACCGTACTAGGTCTACCGCCATTCATAGCTAAAGTATGCCAAATCACTTTGTGTTTACGTCACTATAGCGGACAAACATACATCTTAAACACGGACAACATTTAGTTTAATTTCCCCATCAGATCCATGTGATGATTATCCAGATGTTTTTAGAGCTGTGTTATCCTGTGGTCACATCACTGGTCCACAGACACTGACGGACTACTGCAGAGTACAGCTGGATCAGGTAAGAGTCCCTTATCTGACCAGTTTATCAAGAACTACAGAAGCATTCTCAATGATTATAAAATATGGTGCGTGAGTTTTGGTTCTAAAACACAAGCTTGTACATGGTTTTTACCAATAAGTCTTTTTAGGATCTCGGCTTTGCCTGTATATCAGACTTAATGAGCTGGATTTAAGACTTGCCCCATTATCTAGATAAGGTTAGTAATACTATGATTTAGAAAAATAAATCTGTTGGTGGCATTTGACATACAGTAAGTAAGGTCCAGAACAGAACTGAATGCAACTATTAAATAATCATTAAACACGTGGTACACAGGTACCACACATCAGAGGATTTGAGTTTATTGTGGGTGTATTATCAGTAATAAAGTGATCATTAAAATAATCAGAAATCATAAAAATAAAAAACTCTGCCAATTATTTAACTCTTTCCCCGCCAGCGTTTTAAAAAAAAGCTTTTTGCCACCGCCAGGCTTTTTGACAATTTTCACCTAAATTTAATAGCCCATAGAATATTTTGTTAAATGAATATCTGAGCATGCAAAATCATTTTATTCTAGCTTCACGCATTCCTTTTTTATCAACACTTGAATATGGGTAGGTTTCATAAAAAAAGCAACATTTTGAACAAAAAGCTGAGAAAATCTAATTTTTGTGAAAGACTGTTTCCAGATCAGATTCAGAGCGATGATCAAACACAGATGAGGAGATCGAGTCCATCAACACCCCTAATGCTTACACAGTCCTGTAGCTCATCCTGGGTACACATTTCATTCAGTAACATTAGGCAGTTTTGATTCATATGCTGTTTAATGAGGATGATCACGTTATTTTTAATATGCATATGATTACATGCGATTGCTCGTTTCAATGCGTCTTCCTCACGTGTGTTTTGATCAGGAGATTCAGTACTCATTCAGAAGATGCGCAATAGCACTCCCTAGCGCCCGACAGTGAAAACACGGAAACCCGGAAAATTCCGTTATTGGCCTGGAAGCGTTTTCTCACAAATAACGGAAATTTCCGTGTTTGGCGGGGAAAGAGTTAAATGTGATTCAAAGACAAAGGCCATACCACTAATGTTGTCCACTAGAGGGAGCCACGTGATGGCAAATCCTCTAAAGGGCATATTGCAGGTTATAGCCCTCAGTGAGTCAATGTATAGAAACATAATGTAGGAACTAGATTTTCTTTACAATATACTTATAAATACACTACTAATGTCATGAAACAGAAGCGGATTCAAGTGCGAGAGCAATACAAGATCTTTTATTTCTCAGGACACGGTTAGTAGATACGAAGGAGGTCAGAGGTTTAAGCTGGTTCCATCTCTTGTCACAGTAGTTAGTGATATGCAAGTCAGACGATGTACGCAGGCTTTGATCCGGGTAACGAAGGCACTCAATGGCCAACCAGATCCGGGAGCTGATCCACCACGGTGAAAACATCCACAGAACACGAACAGGATCCACGAGAACAGCAAACACCAGATGAAACGGGAGGAGAACAGGACAGGACCACAGAACATCAACAATCGATCTGACAAACACAGGGTGGTTAGCAAGCCAACATGTAGACCCGGTAATCAAGTGCAGCAGGTGGTGGTGATGATCTGATGAATGGTAATAAGAAGCCCCGCCTCCCACTCACACAGACACACACACACACACACACACACACACACAGAATGAACCAGTGAATTCATGAACCTTGACAGTACCCCCTCCCCTAAGAGCGCCTCCTGGCGCTCCCAGTGGAACTTACCTGTCGATTGAAATCATTGATAAGGGAGTATTACAGTATGTCCCTCGCAGGAACCCAACTTTTCTCCTCCGGACTGTAACCTTCCCAGTCCACCAGATACTGAAATCCGTGCCCCCTCCTTCTCGAGTCCAGAATACGATTTACATAAGTTGGTTCCCCATCTATGAGATGCGGCGGTGGGGGAACCGGGGCAGGCGGATTAATATGGAATGAATTCTCCTGTACGCAGGAGGCAGTTTGAGGCGGACTGCCACCAGACTAATGATCTTGGTGACGGACAATGGACCAATAAATTTGGGAGCAAGCTTGTTACAAACGGAGTGGAGAGGAATGTTCTTAGATGAAAGCCACACCTTTTGACCAACGACGTAGACGGGAGGCTTAGACCGGTGAGGATCGGCTTGGGCCTTGGTACGCGATCTCACTTAGAGCAGAGTCTCACAGGCTCTGGTCCAAGTACGACGGCACCTCTGGACAAAGGCGTGAGTGGAGGGGACCGAAACTTCGGATTCCAGACTAGGAAAAACAGGTGGCTGGTAACTTATACAACACTCAAACGGCATCGGGTATAAAGCATCGGGTTTGATGTTCTTGGACAACAGCTGGGGCAACAGCCTTAGTCCTAATGGGTTGTTATCTTAGCTATCAAAATCCAGTGTTCTGCACTTTGCGTACGTGAGTTTTTGTTGTAGATGTCTGTCTTTAAAAAAAAAATTAAAAAAAAAAATTTGTTGTGTATTGTGCTAATTAATTGAGATTTCTTACAGCTCTTACAGGTTTTTGGCCTTGTCTGTTCCGTTGCTTCTATTACTCTCCCCTTTTTTGTAAGTCGCTTTGGATAAAAGTGTCTGCTAAATGATTAAATGTAAATGTAAATGTAAATGGAACCCGGTCGGTACGAGAGAGAAAAATCAAAGCGTCTGAAAAAAAGTGCCCACAGAGCCTGCCTGGAGTTCAGTCTTTTGGAGGATCTGATATATTCCAAATTCTTATGATCGGTCCAGACTATAAAAGGTACCCCTGACCCTTCCAACCAATGACACCATTCTTCCAAGGCCAACTTTACTGCCAACAACTCCCTGTTACCAATATCGTAGTTACGTTCAGCTGGAGATAATCAATGGGAAAAAAACGTGCAAAGATGCATCTTGTCATCCGAGGAAAAGCGATGGGATAGAACCCTACTTACCCCCCCCTCTGACCCATCGACCTCCACCATGAACTGATGTGATGGATCAGGGGCGATGAGAATGGGAGCCAAAACAAAGCGGCTCTTGATTTTGGAAAATGTAGCTTCGGACACTGAATGTAGCTCTGGGGGAGGTCAAGGCTGTCAGAGGAGCGGCTAATTGGCTGTAATTACAAATAAAACATCTGTAAAAATTGGCGAACCCCAGAAACCGCTGCAGGGCCTTACGGGGATCTGGAGTTGCCCAATCCACCACAGCCTTAACCTTTTCGGGGTCCATGTGCACTCTCTCAGACGAGATGATGAAACCTAGAAAAGGAACAGACTGTGCATGAAACACGCTTTTCTCTGCCTGAACAAAAAGCCCATTCTGTAACAACCTCTGGAGCACTCGTCTAACGTGCTGAAAATGTTCCTGGAGAGACGAAGAAAATATCAGTATGTCATCCAGGTAGACAAAAATGAACTGATCTACCATGTCTCTCAACACGTTGTTAACGAGTGCTTGGAAGACCGCCGGGGAGTTGGACAGCCCAAAGGGCATGACCAAGTATTCAAAGTGCCCCCTGGAGGTTTTAAATGCTGTCTTCCACTCATCCCCCTCTCTTATGTGGACCAAATGATAATCATTACGCATGTCCAATTTTGTGAAGACCGATGCTCCCTGCAACCTCTCGAAGGCTTAAGACATCAACGGCAAAGGATAAGTATTCTTACCATGATGTTTTTCTGCTTTCTTTTTTCTTTCTTTCTTTTTATTTATTTATATAGCACCAGTAAACACAACCAACATTGACCACTGTGCTTTACATAAAATACATAAAGAAACATCAAAGAAAACCCCAACACAGTACAAACACAGCTTAAAATTTAGGCAGATGCCTGGTCTAAAAGATGTAGCTTTACTTTAAGTTTGAAATCATGTACGCTGGTTAAAGATCTCAATGATAATGGAAGACCATTCCAAAGCTTCGGACCGATAACAGCAAAAGCACGATCCCCTCTTGACTTCAGACGGGAGCGAGGCTGGGACAAAATACGGGTATTGGAGGACCGTAGACACCTACCGGGCGCGTTCACAGTCACGAGTTCGGATAAATAGAAAGGGGCAAGACCGTTTAAGGCTTTAAAAACAAACATCAATATTTTAAAATCTATCCTATAATGCACAGGCAACCAGTTTAGAGACAGTAAAATTGGCGTTATGTGTTCACGTTTGCGGACCCCAGTTAAAAATCTGGCAGCAGCGTTTTGGACCATTTGAAGCCTTCTAATATAAAACGTGGGTAATCCTGCATATAGTGAATTAATAATAATAATAATAATAATGCATTTTATTTAACAGCGCCTTTCAAAACACCCAAGGTCACTTTACAGGGAAAAACAGCAATAACAATATAAATACATAAATCAACACACTTAAAACACACATGCATCATAGAGACAGAAAAATAAGTAGTAAATCATAAAAAAGCCTGTGTAAAAAGGTAGGTCTTAAGACGAGATTTAAAAGTATGCAGACTGTCACTATTACGGATATCGAGAAGGAGAGAGTTCCACAAGCGAGGGGCCGCATGGCTAAAAGTTCTAGCTCGCATGGTCTTTAAGCGTATACGTGGTAAGACAAGAAAGAGTGAGAGTGAGGATCATAAAGTGCGTGAAGGAGTGTAAATATGAAGAAGATCAGTAAGATACCTGTAATTACAATAGTCAAGTCGGGACAGAACGAAGGCATGTAGAACTCTTTCAAGTTTGGTTGATGTTAAGAATGACTTGGCTCTTGATAACAACTTTAGATGGAAAAAACACGATTTAACCACAGTGTTAATATGTTTGTCAAGCTTAAAGGAGGAGTACAAGGTAACACCCAAACTCCTAACTGTAGGTTTGATCTCACACTGTAGGTTAGCCAAATTTTGATTGGTTTTTTACATTATCTAAAGAGGGCCCAAACACAATAGCCTCTGTTTTACTTGCATTCAAATATAAAACATTTGCGTACATCCAGGATTTTATTTCATTTAAACATGCAAAAAGGTTTCTAGACCCTTTGTGTCAGTACGTTTAAAAGGCATATAGATTTGAGTATAATCTGCATATAAATTAAAGGACACTCCATGCTTCCTGAAAATAGATCCGAGAGGTAACATATATAATGAGAATAAAGTAGGAGCCAAAATGGAGCCTTGCGGAACGCCACAGGCAATAGGAGCTACAGACGAAACAGAGCCACCAATGCCGACTGAGAAGGTCCTATTTGTAAGGTAAGACTTAAACCAATTGAGAGCATTTCCTCGGATGCCCACAATTTTTTCAAGACGGGATAGTAAAATTCCATGGTCGACAGTCTCAAATGCTGCCCTCAGATCTAGTAGAATTAAAACGACAGAATCCCCCGAATCAAGAGATAACAAAATATCATTCAAAATTCTTAATAAAGCAGATTCAGTACTGTGGAACCTCCTGAAACCAGACTGAAATTTTTCCAGAATACTGTTCTCATCAAGAAATCTCTGTAACTGCAATAACACAATTGAAATGGGTCTAAAATTTGATAGATCAGCAATGTCCAGGTTATGCTTTTTCAATATAGGTCTCACCATAGCATGTTTACCAAGGGCAGGAACATCACCTGAAAGAAAGCACTTATTTATAATGGTCAAGATCCAAGACCCAATTTTATGAAATATTTGTTTGAAAAACCATGTAGGCACAATATCAAGAGATGAACCAGTGGACTTGAGCCTAAAAACTATATCTGTTAAGCTAGACATAGTAATAGGCTCAAAAGTGTTTAAGAACTTAATGGCCAAAGGAGTATCCAGAGGGACAAGATTACCGGGTGTTATTGACTGTCTAATTGTAACTAGCTTCTCCACAAAAAAAGTCAAAAAAAAATTCTGATGTAGAAACAGATTCAGTGAAATAATTGTTACCCACCGGGTTAAAAATCGAGTTTAAAACCTTAAATAAGATCCTTGGATTGTTTGAGTTTTTCGCTATCAACTCTGCAAAATATTGTGACTTAGCTGTTTTAACTGCTTTTTGATATGACACTAAAGCTTCTCGTAGTATCTCATAGGACACCTGTAGTTTATTCCTTTTCCATCTCCGCTCAGCTCTTCTGCAGAGTTGTCTTAAATGCCGCGTATTGCTATTTAGCCAAGGTTCATCCCTCTTTTTCTGACATCTAAGCCTCAGAGGTGCTATCAAGTCAAGAGTGTTGTTACACAGTTGGTTAAATGCACTCAATACCTCATTTATATCTGCCGCATCTGATAGGTATTCAATAGAAAACACTTGCTCTGCATCAGAAAAGGCGGCAGAAAAAGCATCCACAGATAAAGGACAGGATAAGCCTACACGTGACCATTTACTGGGACTAACAGATGCAGTGGTGCGGCATGGAAGATCAATACTAAAAACAACAGGCCTATGATCTGAAAAACTTAAATCACCAATTTGAACATCAGAAATAGAGACACCATGAGATAAAACGAAATCAAGCGTCGACGAACCAGTCCAGGCGTAAGTCCCAGCCTCAGCTTGACGACCACACCACCACGTTTTCCTCTCCTTCTACGCCACTTCCTCCAAGGAAGTGCAGACGGCCCACGATGCAGCCACACAGGTAGACTTCCCACAAAAGGAGGCGGCGGAAAGCCAAAGCACTCAGCAGGTACGTCATTGTTAGAGCAAGACTCTATTGTAATTCTAATGTCAAGCAACGTCTGGCGATCGTATATAAGTGACGTTTCAACATGATTGGCAACACTTTGATTCATTAAGGAAAGGAAATAAAAGATAATCCAGAGAGACAGACGGCCAGCCAGAGACAACGGCGATATCTTCCCGAGTGGACCCCACTAGCTTGCCCTCAGTAGTCAATACAAGGTCGAAGAGATCCATCCATCTTCCCCCAAAAAAGAACCCTGCCAGAGAAAAAGAGGGGCGGATGAGCCCGGTTGCCAAAGAATCAGAAATATTTCTCCATGGCCTCCCTCTCAGGAGCAGAAAGTGAGTATAACTTGCCCTTAGGCAGAGACAACCCTGGCAATAAATCCATGACACAGTCGTAGGGACGGTGAGGAGGTAGAGAAGCAGTTTGGGACTTACTGAACACTTCCTTCAGGTCGAGATACCTGGGACACATTTGACAAATTCACCGTATCATCCTGTGACCCAGCATTCTGCAACACAGAACTAAACACAGACATACAGGCAGACACAAGACAAGAGGCGTAGCACTGATTACTCCAACCCGAGACGGAATTGTGTCCCCAGTCAACCCTGGGGTTGTGCTTAACCAACCAGGGGTGACCGAGGACGATGGGAACCAACGGAGAATCGGTAATGAAGTATTCTATCTCCTCCATGTGGTTCCTTGCAGTGATGAGAGTGACAGTGTTGGTTTTGAATGAAATGTCCGGGAGGCTCTGTCCATCAAGTGCACTGACTGAAATCTTGTGGGTGAGTGTGTTGAGAGGGATCTGAAGGTGAGTGGTGAGAGTTTTGTCCAAAAAGTTACCCTCAGCTCCTGAATCCACTAGGGCGTGACACTGATGAGTGGAGATCACCCATTGAAGTCTTAATGGGAGGAGAGTGGCTGATGAAGGGTTTCCTCAAGAATGACCGCCCGCCAGTAACCTCCGTTCTACTGGTGGGCGCGGGCGCGGGCTTTTACCGGACAATGGTCCAAGAAGTTATTACCACCACAGTATAGGCATAAGCCATTCGCCCGCCGCCGATCTCTCTCCTCCCGGGAAAGCCGAGCTCTACCGACCTGCATGGGTTCATGATCGAGTGACAGGCTAACCGCATCCATGACACTGACCGCAGACCATTCGGGGACGCCGCAGCTCGTTGCTTCTGACGTTCCAGTTGAGCATCAACCCTTAAAGCCAGTTCAACTAGTCCATCGAAGCTCGTAGGCAGGTCCAGAGTATAGATCTCCTGTTGGATGCGGTCAGCCAATCCATGCAGGAATCTGTCCCACTGCACGTCCTCGTTCCATTTCTGTCCAACTGTCGCGCCGCTTCACGCCCAGCGGCCGACCGGTCGAACACCCGCTTCATCTCCTTGGTAAGGGCCTGGAATGAGGAGCAGCATTGGTGTTGATTTTCACACACCGCCGTTCCCCATTGAGCCACGCGTCCGGAGAGCAGCGTGATCACCAGCACTACCTTAGATCGTTCTGTAGCGAATGTCTGAGGTTGGAGAGAAAAGAACACAGAACACTTTGTTAAAAATGCTTGGGCTCACCTGAATAACATTCCCGTGGAGGCAACCGCGGCTCCAAACTCGGACTTGTGTGGCTGATGGTGGGGGGAACAGATGGTGCGGCTCTTTTTTGAGCATGATCCCACCAGCGCAGGGCTTTTTCTAGCCATTTTGATGCCCTAGGCAAAATCCTTATAGGCACCCACCAGCCAAATCTTAAAAAGCAACAAAGGTATTGCCTTATCAACAAAAATATACAAATACAATTTGGAAATGTTTCCAAATTGACCGCAAAAACAGTCACATGAAAGTAACAAGAATAAACACTGATTCAGTGCAAACTTCCCCTTTAAATAATGTGACACTATGCCCTCTGTATGACACTGTTCTCATTAAGCATTATTAGGTCTGAATTAATCCATTCAGCTTCTGTAAAGATGCGTTAAATTCCACAAAGCGGTTTAATAAAGGATCTATTTTATGTTCTGAATTAGCACATTTTACAGAAGCAGATTTAGTGATTTCGGGGCCCCAAACAAAATACAGGAATGGGGTCTTATACAATTGCACATTTACAACCTTGAGGTTCCTTTCATTGTTGTTGCTGCTGCACAACCTTGTCCCATAGTTTTATCCATTTTTTTTCTTTTCCATGAACATGTTATAATTTATTTTGTCATGTTGTAGATCCCTCGTTCATGTGTAAATGGGTTATAACTGTATTAAAGTAGGTTGGACACTAAGTGGTACTTTAAGGTAATTTTTACTGCTCTTTCCACAACACAAGGCTATCAAATCCTAAAACAAATTTAAACATATTTTTTCCCCCAATAATTTAAATTAAACTGAAAGAACTGATTACACGCATAAAAATTATTTCAACCAAAATGTAGTGTGCATGTGTGGAAAGTAACTGTGCATGCATCATCTACTCGAGTATATCTACAGAAAAGAGAGAGCACCGTTTAAAACTAAAAATATATAATATACACAGTTGCTCCATATTTAATTATAACTTCAGATGCATTAGGGTTAGGGTTAGGGTTATATATATTAAAAAAAATGTTTTAATGTATTTTAATGTATTTATTTTTTGGGTGATCCAATAAAGACAAACACACCGTAAAAAAATATTTAGAAAAAAAGTTCCCTGGTTGCCTTAAAATTTTGAGTTAATTGAAATTAAAATTTTGAGTTAATACAATGAACATTTTTTGAGATTCGACAGCCTTTATTAAAATATTATTAAAAGATTTTGTAAGCATATTGGGTAATTATGTGTGTGTTATTTCTGATGACGCAGTGAAACATGCCAAATTGTGCTATTTTCATGATTTATCACATTTTTTATGTGGTTCAGATACAAAAATATTTTAAGTTTCTATTTATTAAACTAATTTCCTTCATTGTATCAACTCAAAATTTTAATTTCAATAAACTCAAAATTTTAAGGCAACCAGGGTACTTACGTTTTTTAAGTTAAACCAACAAAAACCACCATAAATGTTTTACAGTGCAGCATTTCTTTTATTCCAATGAAAATTAAACAAACCCTTTAATTTGTGTACATTCAAAGTGCTACACAACAGAGGTTTAGGACTGTTAAAATTATTACATTAATACATTTTACTGTCCAACACAGGTGCTGGTCATATAATTAGAATATAATCAAATAGTTGATTTATTTCACTAATTCCATTCAAAAAGTAAAACCTGTATATTATATTCATTCATTACACACAGTCTGATATATTTCAAATGTTTATTTCTTTTAATTTTGATGATAATAACAGTATCTCCAAAATTTCAATATTACTTAAGACCAATACAAAGAAATGATTTTTATAAATCTTGGCCAACGGAAATGTATAAAAATGAACAGTATGAGCATGTCCAGCTCTCAGTACTCAGTTGTGTCTCCTTTATCCTGAATTACTGCGGCAATGCGGCATGGCATGGAGTCAATCCGTCTGTGGCTCGGCTCCGGTGTCATGAGAGCCCAGGTTGCTCTAATTGCCGCCTTCAGCTCTTCTGCATTGTTGGGTCTGGCGTATCGCATCTTCCTCTTCAAAATACTCCATGGATTTTCTATGAGGTTAAGGTCAGGTGAGTTTGCTGGCCAGTTAAGAACAGAGATACCATGGTCCTTAAACCAGGCACTGGCTGCTTTGGCACTGTGTGCAGGTGCCCAGTCCTGTTGGAGAATTAAATCTGCAACTTTAGCTGCAGTCCACTCTTTGTGAATCTTCCCCACATTTTTTAAAGGGTTTTGTTTCATAATCCTCTCCACGGTGTGGTTATCCCTATTGCGTGTACACTTTTTTCTACCACATCTTTTCCTTCATTTCGCCTCTAGTATTAATGTGCTTGGACACAGAGCTCTGTGGCTCACAGGTGAAGCTCATTTGCACCTGGTCACGCTCGCTCCTCCCATGTCTCTCGTTCGTCCACGTCGCCACAGTGACATTCTGTTTTTATGAATGGATTCTGTGATCCTGTACGCGTTTTCTGCAGACTGCTCAGGGTTAAGGAAACTTTTGCTTTGCTGTAGCGCCCAGGGGAGCTCACTGCACTTGCCTGTGTGTTGAGAAGAGAGACTGCTGTAATGCCTGTGTACACCAGCAGATTAAGTTTATTTGCAGAGGTGCAAAAAAGAGGTGAATGTAGAGGTGAATCTAAAGAGCAATTACATGTCCCACCAGTTTTCATAATTTTCTCATACCAAAGCATTTTAGTGTCTACTCAAAATACATATTATGTAAACTCATCTCTAAATCAATATCTTATGATCATATTCAGGGTAAAGCCGAGCTGAGATGCCCTTTGTGTAACGGTCTATGGTCTTACACTGAAGTGCGAAAACTAGCCAAACTCACGACTGAAGAACAGCAATTCTTTGAAGAAACTCTTGCCAAAAATGCAACCAGAAAGAGAATAGACATCAATAATGTAAGTATTCCTCCTTTACATTTACTGAGTCATAAATTAAAGGTGGAGTTGGCCATTTTATTTAGTAAACACTTTTTGTTATTCTGATTGAAACCCTTCACAATCAACAATAGAAGTGGTCTAAAAATGAATAAATAAATAAAAATATTATATATGACTTCTGTGGAACATTTTTCAATGCAATATTTTTCAATGTTTGTCCAATGCAATGTCCTATGCCTGCCTGTCAGCTTATGTATTTCCATACCTCCTGGCACCCTGCTTGCGCAGACATCACACATCATCAGCACTTTCCATGAGGTTATGCCAAAAACCTTGAGCATTGTTTCTTTCTCGGAATTCAAAATCAATAATTGTAGAACAAGTGAAAATCAACAAAACTCTTCTTTTTGTGTGTGTGTGTGTAGCCCACACTTTCCACACGACTCGATTTTTGACCTGTTTATTCATTATTTCTGGAGCATTTGTTTGTCAGTGTGTCTTGAATTCTTTCACCCTCAACATTTCTATCCTCCTTGATCCTCAAATTCTTCCTTTCTTATGACCTTATTTTCTGATACACTGCCATCATCATCAATACTTTCTGGAAAAGGCACAGTTTTTTCTTTCTGTCTTCTATAAAACTTACTGACATCAACCTAAAACACAGGCAAAGTGGCTATAATACGACATGTCAGTAATGAACAATAGTGTATATACGCATACAATTTTAATGGGATTGTTAATTATTTCATATGCATCAGCTCTTTCTGTCTCTTCCAGTGTCCTGGTTGTGACTGGTTGATCGAGAGATCAGATCCATCTAATCTCAGCGTCCAATGCACTGTTTGCTCTGCAAAGAAGGGCAGAACCTTTGAGTTCTGCTGGCAGTGTTTGAGAAAGTGGAAAGGTCCTCGTCCTCGATCTGACAGATGTGACAATGAAGGCTGCACCAACAAAGAGCTGGATCTGCTGAGAGAATGTGGAAATATTATTTTAAAAGATGCTGGAAATATTGTGTGTCCAGCTGTTCGTGCTTGTCCAACATGTGGCATGCTGATTGAACACAACACAACACTATGCAAAAACATTGCATGCTCTCGGTGTAATAAAGAGTTTTGTTTTGTCTGTCTGAAGCTCACACCTGACTGTCTGAAGACTAGTAGTTACTTTGTTCACTGTTCAGATGGTGTGGCTCCACGACAGACTTCAATTCCAGGTTGGAGAGATAACCAATATATTACAAACAAGCTAACTCCCATCATTACAAACATGTGGAATCCCATCGATACAAACATGTGGAATCCCATCGATACAAACATGTGGAATCCCATCGATACAAACATGTGGAATCCCATCGATACAAATATGTGGAATCCCACTGTAGGCATGTTAGCTTTTTTTATAGTTGGGATATGTGTTGCAATTTTAGCTTATCTGGCTTTAAAATTCTAGAAGTAATTGCATAAGTCTTGTGTATTTTTCATGTCACAATCTGTTTTTATGCAGTGAAAGAAACCATAAGACTGACTATTAAAGTGGTACAAATACAAAATTTACAGCCAATTTCCCTGTTATGTTAATTTACAAAAGTGGCCAAAAATGTGCTGCATCAGCATTCCTGGGGCCTTACCCTAAGGTACAAAACTGAAATGGTACTAATAAGTACCATTTAGGGGTGAGTAAGGTACAAGGTCAAGGTATCTTTATTAGTACCGGAAGGTAAATTTGTTGCGCAGACAGGAGATTCAGCAATCCATTTTTAAGACAGTTGATAAAATATAATAGTCCGACATACAATTCCTATAAATATTACAATAAATCAAAAGTCATGACAATGTGCTTCTACACACACCCTCGACACCCACCTACGATATATACAATAGCCATGCATGTCATCTCCTGCTTTTTTCATTTAATAATTCTTTAGCTGCAAGTACAAAAGCGTTCCTGTATTGTTTAGTTCTCTACCTTGGGGCCACAAACTGACATCCAGAGGGCAGGAGCTGAAACTCATAATGTAAAGGGTGCGAACAATCTTTCATTATAAAACTTGCCTTACGCTGTAAATAAGTGGAGTAAAGATCTGCTAAGTTAAATTGTGTTTCACCTATAATTTTACTTGCCCACCTAACAATTCGATTCAATTAATTTTTGTTCTTCAAAGACAAATTAACAAACCACACCACAAGGGAGATTGACAAGATTGATTCAATGAAGGCTCGATAGAAAAGGGTCATCATAGATTTATCAATGTGAAATCTAGATAGCTTTCTGAGGCAGAACAGACACTGATGTACAAAAATGTACCTTTTCACTTTTGTACCTTAGGCTAGTGGTTTTAAAACCTGTCCTGGCTGGATTTATTCCCACATATGAGTGAGGCCTAAATCCGATCTGAGGATCTCGGAATCCATGCATTTTTGTTTTCCTGCTTACACATTCACATGTCATATCCGATCTGTGCCTCATGAGAGGAAAAATCGGAATTGGGTCACTTGAACCATGCACTGTAAATGTGGCCTTAGAGTATCGCCCCAGTGACAGCATTGCTCCTTTATTTCTGAGAGTGCACACACATTACTAATCAACTACTTTTTGTGAAACAGTTATGGAAATTTAGAGATTAAAGCTAAAGCTCAGATCTCCTCCCAAAGTTCCTGAAAAATGTCCATTAGTGCCATTACAGATGTGTGTAAAACCTTTGCAATATTTTCTAAATGTCGATTAAAAACGATTGCGAAATGACAGCATTTCCAATAACCGATGTTATGCCACTAAAACTTATTTTTTTCCTATTGCGATAAATCATTCCAAAAATTATGCCATAGATGTTGGTAGGTTTATGTATATGCCATAGACTGTATAAAAATATGGACATAGTGTCCGTGACATCACCCATAGGATTACAAAGAGCTGTTCTGAAGCGTAAAGTAGAGACGAGCTGTCGCCATCTTGTCAGGGCGCCATCGCCCAGAAATAAGCAAAGAGGCGGGATGTGGGCGGAGCTTAGGTGACGTGATGACTTACGCTTGTTTCACACCGCAAGCGTGAGCAGGGGTTAGGGTTACGGCCGTTTCACACCGCAAGCGTGAGCAGGGGTTAGGGTTACGGCCGTTTCACACCGCAAGCGTGAGCAGGGGTTAGGGTTACGGCCGTTTCACACCGCAAGCGTGAGCAGGGGTTAGGGTTACGGCCGTTTCACACCGCAAGCGTGAGCGGCGCATAAGCAGCACGTTTTTTTTCCGGTGCCCATGTTAATCAATGAGTGCATTCACACCGGGAGCAGGAGCAGGACGTGAGCGTCAAGCAGGAGCATCGCGTGAGCAGCAGTGGAGCGGGGGTTTCGGCGGAGAGCCTATTTTTGCTGCGCTGCTGACGCTCCTGACGCTCAATTAAAGGGAAAGCACACTTTTAAAGGATAAAAATAAATGTGATTTCACACAAAAAGTGCCTAAAATGCACACAGGAAGCACGTGTAGTGTATTTGAACAATAACTGGAGTATGTCAGAAAAGAAAACGAAGAATAAAAAATATCTGTGGAAGATTTTAGCAATTTAAACTTGTTTTAATTATTCAGTTTGGGTGAAAGTATGGTTATGATTATAAAAAATAAAGTAAACTAGCCAGAAAATATAACAAACTTTCGTTTAGTTTAGTATTTAATACTCAGACAGGTAAAGGCTCTCGGTCTGCAGCTGCAGTCACAGTGTGAAGCGAAAGCACACTTTTGATGGACAAAATAAATATAATATCACAAAAAAGTGTTCAAAATGCACACAAGAAGCACACGTGGTGTGTTTTAACAATAACTGGAGTATGTCATTAAAGAAAACGAAGAATAAAAATCATCTGTAGAAGATTTACCTTTAAACTTGTTTTAATTATTCAGTTTGGGTGAAAGTATTATAAAAATTAAAGTAAACTAGCCAGAAAATATAATAATTTATTTTAGATTAGTATTTAACACTCAGACAGCTATAGGCTCTATCATTGTGGGAGCCGCTGCTGTGACGCTGCACCAACGCTTCCAGTGTGAATACTCTCGCGCGTCTGCAGCTGCAGTCACGGTGTAGTTATGCTGAAGTGCTGCTCACGCGACGCTCCTGCTTGACGCTCACGTGCTGCTCCTGCTCCTGAATGCACTCATTGATTAACATGGGCGCTGGAAAAAATATGCGCTGCTTACGCGCCGCTCATGCTTGCGGTGTGAAACGGCCGTAACAGACAGCAGACAAACAGCAATCCACCTGTCACTCAAAGTGGCCACACCCATAATTATGCAGAACTTTAAGGCTTTATATAATGTAAACGATTGAGTTATAAAAAAATTCACCCTCCTCACAGTCTTCATGAAGGTCAAAATTAGCCATAAAGACCAAAACCACAATGTGTCCCAGGCTGTAAACGTGTTTTTCTGCTGTGAATTTGGGCATTTTAACATGGGGCTCAATGAGATTCTGCTCCTTCTGGAGTCTGTCTCTAGTGGCCAGTTAATGAACTGCAGTTTAAGTCACTTTCGTATCAGCTTCAACTGAAACTGGGGGAGGAGCCACTTAGTACATCCCAGCCACCACACTAGCCATTATTTTCAATCGGAGACGTGGGCGTGTTATCCAAGCATTAATGGCCAGGACAGCACCTTACACTTGTGTGTATCACGCATGAGTTTGTGTGATGTGTGTGTGTGTGTGTGTGTGTGTGTGTGTGTGTGTGTGTGTGTGTGTGTGTGTGTGTGTCAGATCTGCTTCAAGGTCTTTTATGAGTTTAATAAAGAACTAATCTCATATTCTGTCCTTCTGCCTGACAGTGTATGTTTATGATTATGGTTCAGGCAAACATTACAAGTCAGAAGTCATATTAGATCCTTGTGCTTGATGGATTGTTCACACTGATATGGAGATGAAGCTGGTCATATGGTCTGTGAATCAGAAATCTGATTGGCTAGTTTAGTTTGGTTAATTTGCGCTTTTTCTACACATAGTCTGTTGCTCCATGAATGTTCAGTACAAACATATATATATATATATATATATGTATATTGTTCTGCAATAATACACTATGGGAGTAATCCAAAGCACATTTTATTAAGGTGTGCCTTTAGCCTTGTTGCACCCTATTATTATAATGATAGTTGCCGTTACATTACATTTATTGCCTAACTTTAATAAGTGAATTATATTATCATAAAACTAAACACATGTAGTGTTGTTGTCAGGCTTTTAATGGATAAAGCATCGAAACTGTGATCTCGGGTTAATGGCCGCACAGTAAAACCAGCACAGGGCAAAAGGCACACAGATACACATACAGAGACATTATTAAAAACACATTGTTTTAATATAAGTTAACCCAGGTTAAAAAGACTATTCAATGTATTAAAAATACATTATAGTATATTTGTATTGTACTAAACGCAAGTACTTTTGCACTATTTTATGTTTATTTTGATAAATCATTTGTTTTGGCTCAATAAATACAACCCCAAATCAGAAAAAGTTGGGACAGTATGGAATGTGTAAAATAAATAAAAAAAGAAGTGATTTCTAAAATTACTTTGACTTGTATTTCATTTCAGACAATATGAACACAAAATATTTCATGTTTTGTCTGGTCAACTTCATGTCATTTGTAAATATGCATCCTTTCCTGTCATTCAGACCTGCAACACATTTCAAAAAAAGTTGGGATAGTAAAGCATTTACCACTTTGTAATGTTGCCATTCCTTTTCACAACACTTAAAAGACGTTTAGGGACTGAAGACACCAAGTGATGAAGTGTTTCAGGTGTAATTTTGTCCCATTCTTCCTGCAAACAAGTCTTAAGGTGGGCAACAGTACGGGGTCTTCGTTGTCTCATTTTGCGCTTCAAAATGCGCCACACATTCTCTATTGGAGACAGGTCGGGACTGCAGGCAGGCCAGTCAAGTACCCGTACCCTCTTCCTCCGCAGCCAGGACTTTGTAATGTGTGCAGAATGTTTTGCATTGTCTTGTTGAAATATGCATGGACGCCCCTGGAAAAGATATCTTCTTGAAGGCAGCATATTATGCTCCAAAATCTCTATGTACTTTTCAGCATTAATGGTGCCTTCACAGAAGTGCAAGTTACCTTTGCCAAGGGCACTGACACAACCCCATACCATGACAGACCCTGGCTTTTGGACTTGTTGCTGGTAACAGTCTGGATGATCCTTTTCTTCTTTGGTCCGGAGGACCGAATGGACCTTCTTTGGTCGTCCATTCCTCCCCAAAAATACCTGAAATACTGATTCATCTGACCACAGTACACATTTCCACTGTGATGGTCCATCCCAGATGCCTCCGAGCCCAGAGGAGTCGACGGCGCTTCTGGACACTGTTAACATAAGGCTTCCTTTTGGCACAGTACAGTTTTAACTGGCATTTGTGGATGTAACTACGTATTGTGGTACTTGACAAAGGTTTGCCAAAGTAGTCCTGAGCCCATGTGTTCATATCGCTTATAGATGAATGACGATTCTTGATGCAGTGCCGCCTGAGGGATCGGAGATCACGGTTGTTCAGCTTAGGCTTGCGGCCTTGTCCTTTACGCACTGAAATTCCTCCAGATTCCTTGAATCTTCTAATTATGTTATGCACTGTTGAATGTGAAATATCCAAATCTCTTCCTATCTTTCTTTGAGGAACATTGTTTTTAAACATTTCAATAATTTTCTCACGTATTTGTTGGCAAACTGGCGATCCTCGGCCCATCTTTGCTCCTAAAGGATTAGATCTTTCTTGGATGCTGCTTTTGTACCAAATCATAATTTCAATCACCTGTTGACATCACCTGTTTCAAATCGCATCATTATTTAACCCTTTTACCTCATTACTAGCCCTAAATTGCTCCTGTCCCAACTTTTTTTGAAATGTGTTGCAGGTCTGAATGACAGGAAAGGATGCATATTTACAAATGACATGAAGTTGACCAGACAAAACATGAAATATTTTGTGTTCATATTGTCTGCAATGAAATACAAGTCAAAGTAAATTTAGAAATCACTACTTTCTTTTTTTATTTGCGTTTTCCAAACTGTCCCAACTTTTTCTGATTTGGGGTTGTATACAGCCATTAAATATATTAATATAGAAATATATATTTTTTTAAATACAGGAACAAAATTTAAAAAAGTAAAGTTTCTGAAAACATTGAATGAGATCCCATAAACATTTAACACAGATTTACAGTAGTAACAATAAATCATATATGGTTAATATCATATTTTTAAATATGATGTTTTCATAATAAATATGTTGATATGACAAATATTTATGATGTTAAAGTCAGCCGCTGTTTATGATCATGCTAAATATGGTGACTTTCACAAATACCATAATTTACACATTCTTCGATTATTGAAAAACTTTTTATTTTATTTTATTTTTTATTTAATTTACTTTGAACAAATCTGAAAATCAGTAACAAGACCTTTGTTTCAAAATATAGCTATTCAATAATTGTATCGATTCTGGTTTGCTACTAAAATCTACAACATAAAAACAAAACATTAAATATTAGATAAAATGAACGCAGAATAATCTTTGCTCTGATCATGTCAAGGATCAGAAAGATTTCCATGAGCATCTTGAAAAGGGGATATTTTGGAATGTGCTGAGGCAAATCTAGAGGGGAGGAAAATAAAATCAAAGATGCCTTTAACCCCATCTTACGCTACTAACTATAATAATACCACAAGTTATTTGAAGCAATAAAAGATTGCACTAGCTACTAATTATTTTATAGTTTTTATACCATTTATATGGCAGAATAAATGATAATGTAACATAGGCTTATATATATTTAAAGGTTAGTAAATGGACTTGTACTTCTACAAACCCATAGAACAGTGGTCTGGGCTCAAACATTCCTGCTTTCAAAGTGAAGCTTTCATGTGACTGGAGAGTAAAAAACAAAGTCACAAAGCATCCATTCACACAAACACATCATGCTCAGAAACATGCATCAGAATTTCTAAGTGTGTTACAGGAAAGATTTGTACAGCACTAGATCATACCCACTAAGACACTATAGAACGCAACTAGTATGGTATCAAAGCAATAATTGATTTAATTGATATATTGGCAGACAGCAAAATTGACCTCTTGGGTGGGTCTAGATCTGTGTGATAACTTGAGATACAATGCACTCAATGCGCTCATGAATCTACTGACTAAAGTGAACCACACTATTAAAACATTAGCCTTTACCCTAAAAACGAAATACCTCAGAGCGTGAGGAAACCAGTCAGACCTGCTTCAAGTTAAAACATGAACTAAAGCTGCTAACAGAGTCTCGTCTGATCAGATTTCAGCAGGAGAAATCACATCTGTCCTGTCAGTCAGAGCCTTTCAGACCTTCATACAAGAGTTACAACGGTCAAAGACTGCAGGTTTGTCTACACTACTGAACGTATAAATGCTGTCAATAATAATGACATTTAAACAGGTTTATTAAACATACACTGCCCATATGATATTCATGTTTCCCTACTCATGACTTCTGGCCAGCAAACTCTTCCTGGTTGTGTTCAGGTTAAAACACGCCCATTTATTTAAGCTTAAAATGATAAGGTGCACAACTGGTTTTATATTTCAGCTCACAGCAACGGAGTGATTCTTGTTTGTTCCTGTTTCTGGAGGTGTTTGATTAGAACAGATTCAAAATGCCCTTACGAAACCAAAATATATTGCAATATATTTGAAAATATCATGCAATATATTCACATATATGGGATTTAATATTTATATTTTCCAATATATTGCAATATATTGAAAGCGGCAATCATTTGTATATTTTGCAATATATTGCATGAATATATAATATATTTTATAATACCATCAATATATTATTCCATATATTAAAATATATTTCAAGAAAATATATTGGTAAATATATTTTCCTTTCGTATGGGTGGTGTTCCAGTTCCTCATCAACTACAACATGAGGAAGGAACTCTTAGATGTGGCGGATTCATTGGAAGAGTTTGAGAACACCAGTGTCTGGGATTTTTCATGTACCCTGCAGGTTAAATATGTATGATCCACTCTTCAGAGATAAAAACGTGTAAATGTTGTTGTTTTATGAAACACTGATTTTACACTAAATCACTGTGCCCTGCACTTGACACTATAAAACCCAAGTGTAACTTTGCAGAGGCGTGTCACAGTGGGTTATAAACACAATACAACGAGGCTACTCGCTCCAATTCGATCGCAAATCACCCCGCTTTGCAGGGCATAACACACTTTAGTGGAGAGCAACGTAACTCACATCCTCAAAACCAAAATAGAGAGCCTATTGACGAAACAAGCTATAGATGCGGTGCCTCCAGCTCAGAACGAGTCAGGGTTTTTCGATTTTCACGATTCAGTATCGGTTCAGTAATAGACCATAACCGGTTATAATGTTATTGACGTCACGTATAATGTTATTTGTCACGGTAGTGGAGAGCAACGGCAGAGGGAGGCAAGACGCGAATGATTAGAAATGCACCAACTACTTTAAAAGCCGACATCTGGGCACATTTCTACTTTTATGAACAACCTGGTAATCACGACCTGGAGAACACACGCGCTGTGTAAATCAAAGCTATGATTTATCAAAACGATTTAATTTACACTTGGGCACATAAATGTATCTCTGAAAAATGGATATAATATCTTCAATTCCCACACTATATGCAGATTTAATGGAGTTCACGTCACCGAAAACATCAGATATGAGCTGCGTTTTATTGATCATCAGATCATTTCACAATCAATGACTGCGATATGAGCGAGGGCGGCCAGAGCACTGAACAGATCATTCAGTTTCTGCACTTTTAATGAAGATGATTGTGTGTTGAGCAGCTACGACTTTACTTTCGTTTTAATTTGCAGTAGTTTGTATGTTGTAGGGGTGTAACGATTCGTTTTAACTTTGATTCGGCTGAAATAAAACAGTCACACTGATTTAAATTTTTGGCTAAAAAGTTACTGAATTGATTTCAAGTCCCTGAATCATTTCGGATCATATCGTTCTAAATGAACCAATATCATCGTATCGACAACCTCAAATTGTGATACGAATCGAATCATTGTAAAACGAATCGTTACAACCCTAGTACGTTGGTTTAATGGCGATGCGTGCTAGAGTAGCACCGTCATATCTAACTATAACATGTATAGTCTATAACTCGCTCTCACACGTTTATTTTTTAGCATTGTTGGGAGGAGTAAAATGTACATATGTGGTTTCAACAACCAGATGCATGTAGACTTTAGCATTGACTGTAAGGCGACCCAGACCTCCTCCTGAAGGGGCTTTAGTATTGTGTGTATTTGCTCTAAATGCTCCTGTTGTCTTCTGTGCCCAGACTGGAGTTGTGTTGGATATATTCAAGAAGCGTGTTTTCTTTGAGCTGGAAAAAATAAAGGTTCAGTTCATATAACTGACTGACAACATTGTATACATGAGGATGCAGTGACTCGTCAATGCCTTAGGATATCGAATTGAACCAAATCGATGGCATGATAAACACAATCAAACCGAACCGTGAGACCAATATAGGTTCACAGCCCTAAAGGTCCTGTCCAGCTTCTTCAGTACTTCCACTGGGCATGCTGCACATGCGCCCCCTGCAGTACTGGCTAAAAAGCGTGGCATTCAGGCCGGCTTTGGATCGAAGTAAGAAAAAGGAATCAGGTGTGGACACACGGGTTGGGGCACTCTGCGATGCCGAACCGGCATCCGGCTCATGGTTGAGCTCGGAGAAATGCAGAATCCTACAAATGCTGGCAGTAGTGCTAGCACTCAAGACTTTTCTGCCGTGTCTTATGGGTCATCACGTCCTAGTCCGTATGGACAGCATGACAGTGGTCTCCTACATAAACAGCCAGGGCGGGCTCAGGTCGAGATGGCTCAACCAACAAGTCAGACATCGCCACCTATGGGCGAAAGGCAGACTGCACTCGCCAAAGGCGTTGCACTTACCAAGCAGAATGAACCAGCGAGCAGACATGCTCTCCAGGGGCCGTGTGTCTCCAGGGGATTGGTCACTCCATCCCGGTGCAGGACTCTACCTGAGGGCACTCCACCCCGGACTGTCATTCCATCAAGGACTACATCTCCCATAATACTTTTATGTCACATTCACCAGTGAGAGTGCCCTCAGGTGGTAATCAGGGGCATTTCTCACTGGTGATTGTGATCCAGAACGCTGCGGCACGTCTTGTATTCAATGAGCCCAAAAGGGCTCATGTCACACCTCTATTCATCTCTCTGCATTGGCTACCACTCGCTGCCCAGATCCAATTCAAAGCCCTGACTCTTGCTTATGGATCTTCCACAAGCTCAGCACCCGCATACTTCGACTCACTCCTACGAGTCTACACCCCCACCAGAAGCCTTTGCTCAGCTAATGAGTCCACACCCGCACCAGAAGCCTTCGACTCACTCCTACGAGTCTACACCCCCACCAGAAGCCTTCGACTCACTCCTACGAGTCTACACCCCCACCAGAAGCCTTCGACTCACTCCTATGAGTCTACACCCCCACCAGAAGCCTTCGACTCACTCCTAACAGTCTACACCCCCACCAGAAGCCTTCGACTCACTCCTACGAGTCTACACCCCCACCAGAAGCCTTCGACTCACTCCTACGAGTCTACACCCCCACCAGAAGCCTTTCCTCAGCTAATGAGTCTACACCCCCACCAGAAGCCTTCGACTCACTCCTACGAGTCTACACCCCCACCAGAAGCCTTCGACTCACTCCTACGAGTCTACACACCCACCAGAAGCCTTCGACTCACTCCTACGAGTCTACACCCCCACCAGAAGCCTTCGACTCACTCCTACGAGTCTACACCCCACCAGAAGCCTTCGCTCAGCTAATGAGTCTACACCCGCACCCGAAGCCTTCCACTCACTCCTACGAGTCTACACCCCCACCAGAAGCCTTCGACTCACTCCTACGAGTCTAAACCCCCACCAGAAGCCTTCGACTCACTCCTACGAGTCTACACACCCACCAGAAGCCTTCGACTCACTCCTACGAGTCTACACCCCCACCAGAAGCCTTCGACTCACTCCTACGAGTCTACACCCCCACCAGAAGCCTTCGACTCAGTCCTACGAGTCTACACCCCCACCAGAAGCCTTCGACTCACTCATACGAGTCTACACCCCCACCAGAAGCCTTCGACTCACTCCTACGAGTCTACACCCGCACCAGAAGCCTTCGACTCACTCCTACGAGTCTACACCCCCACCAGAAGCCTTCGACTCACTCCTACGAGTCTACACCCCCTGCGAGTCTACACCCCCACCAGAAGCCTTCGACTTACTCCTGCGAGTCTACACCCCCACCAGAAGCCTTACATTCTCTCCTGCGAGTCTACACCCCCACCAGAAGCCTTCGACTCACTCCTACGAGTCTACACCCCCACCAGAAGCCTTTGACTCACTCCTACGAGTCTACACCCCCACCAGAAGCCTTCGACTCACTCCTACGAGTCGACACCCCCACCAGAAGCCTTCGACTCACTCCTATGAGTCTACACCCCCACCAGAAGCCTTCGACTCACTCCTACGAGTCTACACCCCCACCAGAAGCCTTCGACTCACTCCTACGAGTCTACACCCCCACCAGAAGCCTTTGCTCAGCTAATGAGTCTACACCCGCACCAGAAGCCTTCGACTCACTCCTATGAGTCTACACCCCCACCAGAAGCCTTCGACTCACTCCTACGAGTCTACACCCCCACCGGAAGCCTTCGACTCACTCATACGAGTCTACACCCCCACCGGAAGCCTTCGACTCACTCCTACGAGTCTACACCCCCACCAGAAGCCTTCGACTCACTCCTACGAGTCTACACCCCCACCAGAAGCCTTCGACTCACTCCTACGAGTCTACACCCCCACCAGAAGCCTTCGACTCACTCCTACGAGTCTACTCCCCCACCAGAAGCCTTCGACTCACTCCTACGAGTCTACACCCCCACCAGAAGCCTTCGACTCACTCCTACGAGTCTACACCCCCACCAGAAGCCTTCGACTCACTCCTACGAGTCTACACCCCCACCAGAAGCCTTCGATTCACTCCTACGAGTCTACACCCCCACCAGAAGCCTTCGACTCACTCCTACGAGTCTACATCCCCACCAGAAGCCTTCGACTCACTCCTACGAGTCTACACACCCACTAGAAGCCTTCGACTCACTCCTACGAGTCTACACCCCCACCAGAAGCCTTCGACTCACTCCTACGAGTCTACACCCCCACCAGAAGCCTTCGACTCACTCATACGAGTCTACACCCCCACCAGAAGCCTTCGACTCACTCCTACGAGTCTACACCCCAACCAGAAGCCTTCGACTCACTCCTACGAGTCTACACCCCCACCAGAAGCCTTCGCTCACTCCTACGAGTCTACACCCCCACCAGAAGCCTTCGACTCACTGAAAAATAATATAATATAATATAATACTAAATATGTAATAGCAAACATGTTAATTACATGTAATAGATTTTGATATGTTTGCATCATTGATTCTGTTATTTTCCTGTTTAATTCTGTGAAGCTGCTTTGAACCAGAATTGTAAAAAAAAGCTAACTTGACACGTCAATAATATTTTACTGTTACTGTTGGTCTGAGACACAAGACGGAGCCAAATATCTGTCATAACGTGTGTTTGTGTAACACGAGAGTGAGAACATCGACTGCTGCAACTTTCAGTTCTCTTGAATCATTCTGTAGATGATTGTCAATTTTACAGTCATTATTCAGAACTATTTAACCTTGACTGCTGTGCATCGTTGCAGGCTTTGAAGCAATCCAAAACCCAATAAAAAGCTCAAAAAAATAAAATATAAAAAGTAATATATATATTAAGTAATATATATATATATATATATATATATATATATATATATATATATATATATATATAATTATTATTATTATTATTATTATTATTATTATTATTATTATTATTATTATTATATATGCTCCATTTCTCTTTTTGAAATCTCCTCACGAACGTCCGCTGTCAGTTGTCAGAACCTGCTAGTCCATTAACGGCGCTTTGGTTCATTGTTGCCAAGTCTGGAATGGGGTTGCATTTAGGCTACTGTTGCTTTGGGGTGTTTGTAGCCTATAGTCCATGGGTTAAGTTGTCTTTACTTAAGCAATATTTCTACCGCCCACGCCCCGCATTGGCTGTGAATCTGATACTTTGAATAACAATTGGAGGGGTTTTATTATTCAGACCTGGCAATCCTGTCCCTCGGTTCGCCCTTCGTGCCGCTTCGTGCACTTTGAAGGCGTGGCCTGGCCTTCGAAGTGCGCACCCTTCACTTTGGGACACAGCTATATTCTGATCTTTCTGTATTGTGTGTGTCTCAGCAGCAGATGCCAGTGTTTCTCTTCAAGCTGACCTCAGTTTATTCCCAAGGCTTCAAAAGTAACTACACACTACAGATACATAAGGAGATAAAATTGGCACTAAGAATACATAAATAGACTTATTGAAATACATTTAGGAAAAATAGTTGAGCCTGTGTAGTGTAATCTCTTGAAGTCAGAAAAACAATTGCTGAGTCTGAACTATACTGCATGTTGTAATCGACTTTTTCCTGGTGTAAGTGATATTTGACAATGATTTTTGCCTAATTCTGCACTCAATCACTCACGCTCACAGGTAAAACGTTTACTCAAATGGCATTTCTCTGTATTGCACTATCATTGTATAAACATGAAATATTATAGATATTTTTTAATGAATTAATATTTTTTACATTTTCTGTTGATTATGAAAAGTGCACAGCATGAGTAAGAAAGGACACATCATAAAGTAATATGTCGGGAGACATGGAGTGGGTCACACATGATTTTGAACATTTCTTTAAATTCTGTTTTGTAGAAAGCCTTTAATTAAAGGGAATCTTGTTTAGCATAAATTGTATCTTAATTTTAAATCCAAACTAAAACTGCGTTTAGGCTTGCCTCACAGATATGAGAGTCAGCATCGTAAACTTCATCTTTGCAGACAAAAAAACACAGAAACATTAGTTTATTAATAAACAATTAAAATGTCTCTTTGCTATTTTTGAGAAATCCATAATCATTACTTTTTTCCAGATTTTTTGTTTTGTTTTGTTTGTTCACAAGCATTATGCTTGTGCTTGAGTGGAAAATAGGCTAATATGCTCATTATTGTTTAGAATTTGTATCGTCCAGTCGAAAGAAGTCAGTCAACACTGATGGTTTAGTGACGTTTTTAATGAGTAGGCTATCCTTGCAGGTCATAAACCAACGTAAGAGCTGAACACAAAATAAACAAAACAACGTTTTACTCTCAATCAAACATTTGCCATTTTCATTAACACTTTTTCAGTATGTTCCAAAGCTTAACAAAAACATCCTCTACACCATAAGACATAGCATACCTTGTTGCCACTTTTGACCGAAGCTATCTTCTTAATCTATTTAACCTTTCTTGCTGTTTCACCTTCTCTTTATTACTAGCAATCTTTTCCTTGTTCTTTTTCTTTGTTTTTTTTTTTTTTATTCGATTTTATTCCTTTCAAAATAAAAACAGTTTCTGCTAAACAGGAAGTGTCAAAATAAAAGCATTTGACTCGTCATACTTTGAGGTCCTTTACAGAATTCTCTCCAGTATATATTTAAGTAATTAAATGAATATAAATGTGTGCATAGTCAACTAATGCCTTAAATGAACAACTAGTCAAACAGACCAAACTTTAGTCAGGCCAGCCATAGTTATTTGTCATATTTTCAAGTCAGCACGTCACTATGGGCATTCTGGGATGAGCGAGCGGAGCTGAGCGGATCGATCTTCAGAAAGGCTGTCCACTCTAGAGGAAATAGCAGATGCTCTGCATTAAATGTGTGGTATAAAAAAACTAACAGTAACGATGCTCAAAGTGACGCAAGGAATAAGAAAGGGGTCAGCTTACGGGAACCGAGCACATGGAGGTCAATACAATTATTTCTCAAACAAAATCTTGCATTACAGCATATTCTGATGCATTATTAATGAAATATGCTATTAATGATTAAATATGATCCCAGAACATGACATTTAGATCAAATTGTATCCAAAAAAATCACAGTTTCCACTGTCAATAATTTGATTCACTTTATGAAGTAGGCAAATGCCTATCGAAATCTCTGAGTTTCGAGACTGAACCTTTTGAATAGATTTTTAAAAATCATCTGCTTCACAAATAACATCGAGTGATTAATTTGGGTGGCAGTGGCTCAGTGGGTCATGTAGGTTGTCTACAAACCAGAAGGTTGGTGGTTCGATCCCCGGTTCGACCTGACCAAGTGTCGAGGTGTCCATGAGCAAGACACCTAACCCCAGCTGCTCCCGACGAGCTGGATGGCGCCTTACATGGCTGACACCGCCGTCGGTGTATGAATGGGTGAATGTGAGGCAAGATGTAAAGCGCTTTGGATGGCCATAGGGTCTGTTAAAAGCGCTATATAAATGCAGTCCTTTTACCATAATTTGTGAGATCGACGTACATTGCGAGTTGTTAACAAAAACACATGAATTTGTCTTCGATTCTCAGATTATGTTCTAGCTCAACATTTAAAACTCTATCTTTGTCTGGCATAGACCTATCTAAAAACAGTTTTGTACTGGATTGTTGACATTCACTTATCAATCCATCCATGCTCTAGCTCCTCACTAGACAGACACATTTTCTATCATGTATGCCTCAGAGCCATAGAAAAAGAGATTTGCGACACTCTTTAATCTCGCCGCCACGGTGTCACGTGGTTCATAGAGCGCTCAATAGTTCCAAACAACTCCGCGCTGTCAATCCAGCTGAATGGGATTAAGCTGGAAAGACAGTAGATTCACTATATTTACAGCAATTTCTGGAAAATATTTACACAATATGTGCATCGACTTCGACTAGGCTTTACAGTTGCAGTTTATTCACAACGTTAATATTTTTCTTGAGTGATATGGTTATTTTATTTGGGTCACGCGAGTAGCTACATCATGATTTTACAGTGTTGAGTGTTGTAGCCAATCACGGGCATTTCTGTTGAAAATAATGACCAATCATATGTTTAATTTACCTTGAAGATAATCCCCTCAGTATCGATCCAAACAAGTTGTATACGGTCTCAAAACGCGGAATGAATTTAGTGCAAGTTTACGTCTTCTCCTCTTCTCTCTCATTACCTACAAATCCTCTCATGAACAAAGCAAAGACACGATTTAAATAGATTTAGCCTATTGGGAATTTTAGTCAGATGTTTTTAATTTCATTAGACTTTGTGATGTTAATTAGCCTATTAACACTTAAAGTAACACAAATAGAGAAAAAAAATAGTGTTATATTAGTGATTTGATCATCTATAGCTAAAATTCACTCAAAAGAAAATAAATGGTAAACTGCTAGCCTAACTGAAAAGTGTCACTGCACTAATTACTGCTCTTCATTTGTAAGTTGCTTTGGATAAAATGTAATTGTACATGTATAAAATAATAACTGCAATGTTACAGTATAAAAATATAAAGATCATTGTCTTTTAATGTAGATATTTTTGCATATTCTAAATGATATACTAAGCTTGTATTTTCTACAACGGAAGTAACTTGACATAGGCCTATGTGTTATGCACAATGACTAATAATGTAAATGTTCAGTTTCTGTACTATATTTAGTAAATTTAACAGAAATTGGCTGTAAAGGTTGCTATTTATGTACAAGTAGGCCTACTTAATTTAGAGGTTAAAGTTGTGAGTGGTTCTTTTAAAATAAAGAGTAATACAGTAATTATGAAAACATGTTTTTGAATTAATGTACTTACTGCATTTTTATACATAATATCTTAGTTATTGTAGTACACGGAAAACCTATATTTTAAAAGTAAAGTACTGTAGATGGACAGCGCAGGTTTGTAAAATAAATTTGATTGAAAATGTGTTGGTTTATGTGTAATTTGACATAATTGATCCGTTTTTCTACAGTTTAATAAATTATAATTAACATCAATATCCTGTAATTCAATTTTTTACAGTATAGTTGAACATATAGGTGCATATATACACACATAAGTGCATATATATATATGCCATTGGCTCTGTTTTCTGTTCACCATCGGCTCTGTTTTCTGTTCACGATCAGCTCTGTTTTCTGTTCACGATCAGCTCTGTTTCTGTTCACGATCAGCTCTGTTTCTGTTCACCATCAGCTCTGTTTCTGTTCACCATCGGCTCTGTTTTCTGTTCACGATCAGCTCTGTTTCTGTTCACCATCAGCTCTGTTTCTGTTCACCATCGGCTCTGTTTTCTGTTCACGATCAGCTCTGTTTCTGTTCACCATCAGCTCTGTTTCTGTTCACCATCAGCTCTGTTTCTGTTCACCATCGGCTCTGTTTCTGTTCACCATCGGCTCTGTTTCTGTTCACCATCAGCTCTGTTTCTGTTCACCATCAGCTCTGTTTCTGTTCACCATCAGCTCTGTTTCTGTTCACCATCAGCTCTGTTTCTGTTCACCATCAGCTCTGTTTCTGTTCACCATCAGCTCTGTTTCTGTTCACCATCGGCTCTGTTTTCTGTTCACCATCAGCTCTGTTTCTGTTCACCATCAGCTCTGTTTCTGTTCACCATCGGCTCTGTTTTCTGTTCACCATCAGCTCTGTTTCTGTTTACCATCAGCTCTGTTTCTGTTCACCATCAGCTCTGTTTCTGTTCACCATCAGCTCTGTTTCTGTTCACCATCAGCTCTGTTTCTGTTCACCATCAGCTCTGTTTCTGTTCACCATCAGCTCTGTTTCTGTTCACCATCGGCTCTGTTTTCTGTTCACCATTAGCTCTGTTTCTGTTCACCATCAACCCTGTTCCCTTTCGGGGAACTCGAGCTGCGTCGAAACGCTGTGAGAACGCCTCTGCGTTAATGCGTCGTGAAGCGCCTGTAGAACCATTCCATCGGAAAAAAGATCGATCGTCGGCGTGATGACGTCATCGACCGGAAGCTATAAAACGTCCGTGAAAACAAACAGGAACTAGCTTCTGAGCCTTCAGCAAGCGATCTGTGTGAACCTGTCTGTCTATTTGGTGTTTTTGTCTGTCTAGTGAAGAGCTTTTCCACCCTTTTTGTTAAATATTTCATATATATTAACAAAACAAAGAGAAAATAAAATAGATAGAGAATTATGGCGAGTGAAAGCAGTTTTAAGAGTTGTGTTCATCCCTGCCCACGTTACATCACGAGTGGGGATACACACTCTCTTTGTGTAGCCTGCTTGGGAGCGCAGCATGCCCAGGCAGCCCTCGAGGGGGCTGCTTGCGAGCACTGTGAGCGTATGCCACTGAGAACGCTGCGCTCCCGCCGGGCACTCTTTGAGGAGGGTGCCTCGGCTCGTGTTCCCCGCGGCTCTGGTCCCGCTGCCGCCGAGGCGGAGTGGAGGCTGCAGTCGTGGGGATCACAATTGGATGTTGCAGAGGGGTTAGAGACGGGCGCTGCCTTATCTCTGCCCTCACCTGCACCATCCAGCGGCTCTACTCGGGGCATGGAAGCACGCATGGCGGTTTCTTCCCCCCGGAGAGAGTCGCCGGTGCTTCATCTGTCCAGCTCTGAGGAGGTGGACGTTGAAAGCATCGAGACTGAAGACTCGCCACTTCAGTCCCCTGCATGCGAGGAGCTCGTTGAGGTTCTGACGCGAGCGGTGGCCAGGCTTAACATCGACTTGCCAACCGAGAGATACGAGGCAGGAAGTAAACGTGCAAGTAAATTAGACGAGAGATTCCTGCCTTCTCGCGCTTCAGAGCCTCAGCGGCGGGGCTTGCCGTTCTTTCACGACTTGCACACTGAGGTGGCAAGATCGTGGAAGAGACCGGCATCATACCGCGTTTTCAGCCCACAGACTTCGGTCTATAGTAACATCGCTGGGCTGAAACAGTATGGGTATGGGGCGATGCCAAAGGTTGAAGAGACGCTCGCGAGCCATCTCTCGCCTTCCTCGGCATCGTCCCTTAAAGCCCCGTCTTTGCCCACCAGACCTCTAAAAACAACGTCGGCGTTGGTGGGCAAAGCGTACTCGGCAGCGGGTCAGGCGGCTGCATGCCTGCACACTATGGCAATCGTGCAGGCATACCAGGCTGACCTGCTGAGGGATCTGGACAGTAGCGATGCAGTGGGGGTAGATATTATTACGGAACTTCGTTCTTCTGCCGATTTATCTCTTCGGGCCACCAAAGAGACGGCCAGATGTGTGGGCCGCTCTATGGCAGCCCTGGTGGCCACGGAGAGGCACTTATGGTTGAACCCCACTGACATCAAAGAGAGGGAGAAAGCTTTTCTGCTGGATGCGCCGCTTTCTCCTGGAGGCCTCTTCGGTGACGCAGTCCATACTGTCACCGAGAGGTTCCAGGAGTCCAAAAAGCAAGCTGCGGTGCTCAAGCAGTTTCTCCCTCTCAGGGCTCAGGTCCCTGGGGCTGCTGCTGACATCAAGCAGCCCAAACCGAGTACGAGCGCCTCGCACAGGGCAAAACAAAAACAGAGCGTCGCCACCCGAACTCCCCCTCAGCGCGGGGACGAGGGGCGGCGCTCTCAGACGAGGCCTTCGAGGGGCAGGGCTGATCTGAGGACAGTCCTGATCGCCAAGAAGGCCTCGTCGAAGCGTTCCTGACGCTAGAAGCGCCAGGACGCTGAGGGTGGTTCCCCCCGTAGGGAAACGGTGTTTACCCCTGCCTACGGTACCCGTTTTCCCTGCGGCACCCTTTGGGGGCCGCGCTGCCAACCCCGCCGCAATGCCGGGGCGCAGTCGGTCTCCGCGGGCCACCTGAGGGTGGGCCGCCCCCTCCTCGGAGGGCAGGAGAAACAAAAGGACGCTGAGGGTAGTCCCCTCCGAAGGGAAACGGTGTTTACCTCTGCCTACGGTACCCGTTGTCCTGCAGCGCCCTCTGGGGGCCGCGCGACCAACCCCGCCGCAATGACGGGGCGCAGGCGGTCCCCGCGGGCCACTCGAGGGTGGTCCGCTCCCCCTTCGGGGGGCTCCCGAGCAGTCAAGTCAGTCATTCCCTGCCGGTCCGCCGCTTCAGGGCACTGTGCTTGTTGCTCAAAGTACACCAGAGGCCAGCCTAGAGAGGCTGGTTCCCTTAGTAGATTTTCTAGACGAGTGGAAACGTCAATCGAATATATCTCATTGGGTCCTGCAGCGGTGTCCTACCTACAGAGGTGTGCCCGGAGCAGGCTCTGGTAATGATACAGGAAGTACAGACACTCCTGCAAAAAGGGGCTATAGAGAGGGTTTCCCCTACCAGCAGGGAGTCTGGGTTTTACAGCCGTTACTTCATCGTGCCGAAGAAGGATGGGGCTTACGCCCGACATTAGCTTCCTTTCGGTCTAGCACTATCACCCCGCACATTTACCAAGTGTGTGGATGCAGAACTGGCGCCGTTGCGTCTGCAGGGCATCCGCATACTGAGGTATATCGACGACTGGCTGATTCTAGCGAATACAGAGCAGATGGCGGTTCAGCATCGAGATGCTGTTCTCGCGCATATGTCGAAGTTGGGGTTGAGGCTGAACGCCAAGAAGAGTGTGCTTTCTCCGGCTTAGAGAACCACTTTTCAAGGTGTGAACTGGGACTCGGTAATAATGCGGGCGCAATTATCGCCAACACGCATAGCATCGATCCTGGCAGCAGTCAAAGAACAGAAGCTAGGCCGGGCCGTCACTGTGAAACAGTTCCAGAAACTGTTAGGTCTCATGGCAGCAGCGTCCAATGTAATACCCCTTGGCCTACTGTACATGAGGCCACTGCAGTGGTGGCTCAAAACAAGGGGATTCTCCCCAAGGGGAAATCCGCTCCGCACGATCACAGTCACGCGGCGATGCCTACGTGCTCTGGTCATGTGGAAAAACCCGGGGTTTCTATCTCAGGGTCCCGTGTTAGGGGCTCTCGTTCGTCGCGTAACGCTAATGACAGATGCCTCTCTCACGGGCTGGGGGGGGGCGACCATGAGTGGTCGCTCATCCCAGGGTCTATGGCAGGAACATCAGCGGCACTGGCACGTAAATCGGCTAGAGAGGCTCGCAGTGTTTCTTGCATTGAAACAGTTCCTGCCCGACCTCAGGGGCCACCATGTGCAGACAACACATCGGTGGTCGTCTATATAAATCACCAGGGGGGTCTGAGGTCCCGTCCGTTGGACAAATTGGCACATCGGATCCTCCTGTGGGCCCAAGGGAAATTGCTGTCAGTCAGAGCAGTATATATCCCGGGGGTCCTGAATCAGGAAGCAGACAGCCTGTCGAGGCAGGGGCCGAGGCCCGGGGAATGGAGACTCCACCCAGAAGTGGTGGAGCTCCTATGGAAGGTATATGGGAGCTATTTGCTTCGGCGGAGAGTTCTCACTGCCCGCAGTGGTTTCTCTGACCCATCCAGCCCCGCTGGGGTTGGATGCCATGGTACAGGGGTGGCCGAGGCTACCTCTGTACGCCTTCCCCCCGATTGTCTTGCTTCCAGGAGTTCTGGAGAGGGTACGCCGGGACGGGGCCCAGGTACTTCTAGTGGCTCCGTACTGGCCGACCCGAGTATGGTTTTCGGACCTGATATCTTTCCTGGAAGGCTCTCCGATGGAGATTCCGACCAGGAGGGATCTACTCTCTCAGGCGGGCGGGAGATTCCTGCACCCACGCCCAGAGATGTGGAAACTGTGGGCCTGGCCTCTGAGGGGGCTAGGCTCATAGAGGAAGGTCTCTCGGCCGAGGTCGTAGAGACCATCCTTCACTCCAGAGCTCCGTCTACGAGGAAACTGTACGCTCTGAAAGGGAAACTTTTCTCAGCATGGTGCAGAGAACGCCAGTGGGACCCAGTTAACTGCCCGGTTGGTACAGTGCTGGAGTTTCTGCAGGCAAGGTTCTCGGCAGGGTTGACCCCCTCCACAATAAAGGCGTACGTGGCGGCCTTGGGTGCCTTCCACGTCCCTTTGGGTGGAGTGTCTTGGGAAGACACCCTCTGATTACACGTTTCCTCCGTGGCACTTTAAGGTTGAGGCCTGTTATGCACTCGAGGTTCCCAGCATGGGACTTAGCCTGTGTTTTGCAGGGCTTGTCCGAGCCTCCGTTTGAACCCTTGGATGAGGTGTCGGATAAGTTCCTCACCTCAGGACTATATTCCTTTTGGCTATTTCATCTCAAAAGAATAAGAGATATTCAGTCCCTGTCTGTAGGGCCCTCATGTCTAGAGTTTGCGCCGGGGATTTCTACATCCCAGGCCGGGTTATGTCCCCAAGGTTCCTACGAGCCCACGGGGCCCCATTACTCTTCAAGCATTCTGTCCTCCTCCTTTCACGACGTCAGACCAGGAAGGATTAATCTGCTGTGCCCTGTTAGAGCACTAGATACTATGTCCACAGAGCTGCCCTGTGGAGGAAAACTGATCAGCTGTTTGTCTGTTTCGGGCCCCCTAAGAAGGGGCCCCAGTATCTAAGCAGAGGATGAGCAAGTGGGTGGTCGAGGCCATCTCACTTGCTTATGAGGCGGCCGGGCAGCAGTCTCCACTGGCTGTCCGGGCGCATTCAACCAGGGGTATGGCTGCTTCTAAAGCACTTTTGTCGGGGGCTTCCCTCCACGATATTTGTAACGCGGCCGGATGGTCGTCTCCTTTAACCTTCGTCAGGTTCTACGAACTAGACCTGGCATCTACTGTTGGGGCACTGGTACTCTCGTAACCGTGTGCGCTTCGGCTTCACACATACGAGACACTTGGTCCTATGGCGTTGTGGGTATAAGCGTTCTCACAGCGTTTCGACGCAGCTCGAGTTCCCCGAAAGGGAACGTCTCAGGTTACGTATGTAACCCTAGTTCCCTGAGGGAACGAGACGCTGCGTCGCTTTGCCATACTCCCGGCGTGTCCGTGATCACTTACTTCAGGCTTTATCAGAAGTTAGTTCCTGTTTGTTTTCACGGACGTTTTATAGCTTCCGGTCGATGACGTCATCACGCCGACGATCGATCTTTTTTCCGATGGAATGGTTCTACAGGCGCTTCACGACGCATTAACGCAGAGGCGTTCTCACAGCGTTTCGACGCAGCGTCTCGTTCCCTCAGGGAACTAGGGTTACATACGTAACCTGAGACGATTTCTGTCCACCATCAGCTCTGTTTCTGTTCACCATCAGCTCTGTTTCTGTTCACCATCAGCTCTGTTTCTGTTCACCATCAGCTCTGTTTTCTGTTCACCATCAACCCTGATTTCTGTCCACCATCAGCTCTGTTTTCTGTTAACCATCAGCTCTGTTTCTGTTCACCATCAGCTCTGTTTCTGTTCACCATCAGCTCTGTTTTCTGTTCACCATCAACCCTGATTTCTGTCCACCATCAGCTCTGTTTTCTGTTAATCATCAGCTCTGTTTCTAATCACCATCAGCTCTGTTTCTGTTCACCATCAGCTCTGTTTTCTGTTCACCATCAGTTCTGTTTCTGTTCACCATCAGCTCTGTTTCTGTTCACCATCAGCTCTGTTTCTGTTCACCATCAGCTCTGTTTCTGTTCACCATCAGCTCTGTTTTCTGTTCACCATCAGCTCTGTTTCTGTTCTCCATCAGCTCTGTTTCTATTCACCATCGGCTCAGTTTTCTGTTCACCATCATATCTGTTTCTGTTCACCATCGGCTCTGTTTTCTGTTCACCATCGGCTCTGTTTTCTGTTCACCATCAGCTCTGTTTCTGTTCACCATCGGCTCTGTTTTCTGTTCACCATCGGCTCTGTTTCTGTTCACGATCAGCTCTGTTTCTGTTCACCATCGGCTCTGTTTCTGTTCACCATCGGCTCTGTTTTCTGTTCACCATCAGCTCTGTTTCTGTTCACCATCGGCTCTGTTTTCTGTTCACCATCAGCTCTGTTTCTGTTCTCCATCAGCTCTGTTTCTGTTCACCATCGGCTCTGTTTTCTGTTCACCATCATCTCTGTTTCTGTTCACCATCAGCTCTGTTTCTGTTTCTCTTATCAGCTCTGTTTTCTGTTCACCATCAGCTCTCTTTTCTGTTCACCATCAGCTCTGTTTCTGTTCACCATCAGCTCTGTTTCTGTTCACCATCCGCTCTGTTTCTGTTCACTATCAGCTCTGTTTCTGTTCACCATCAGCTCTGTTTCTGTTCACCATCAGCTCTGTTTCTGTTCACCATCAGCTCTGTTTCTGTTCACCATCAGCTCTGTTTCTGTTCACCATCAGCTCTGTTTCTGTTCACCATCAGCTCTGTTTCTGTTCACCATCAGCTCTGTTTCTGTTCACCATCAGCTCTGTTTCTGTTCACCATCGGCTCTGTTTCTGTTCACCATCAGCTCTGTTTCTGTTCACCATCGGCTCTGTTTTCTGTTCACCATCAGCTCTGTTTCTGTTCACAATCAGCTCTCTTTTCTGTTCACCATCAGCTCTGTTTCTGTTCACTATCAGCTCTGTTTCTGTTCACCATCAGCTCTGTTTCTGTTCACCTTCAGCTCTGTTTCTGTTCACCATCAGCTCTGTTTCTTTTCACCATCAGCTCTGTTTCTGTTCACCATCAGCTCTGTTTCTGGCCACCATCAGCTCTGTTTCTGTTCACCGTCCGCTCTGTTTCTGTTCACCATCAGCTCTGTTTCTGTTCACTATCAGCTCTGTTTCTGTTCACCATCGGCTCTGTTTCTGTTCACCATCAGCTCTGTTTCTGTTCACCATCAGCTCTGTTTCTGTTCACCATCAGTTCTGTTTACAAAATCCCATACAAAAATGAATCTCTCTTTTTCATTACTGGGTTAAGGAGAATATAATAGTTATTAGTCCGCTGTTAAACAATGATGGAAAGGTATTAACACACAGAGAATGTCTGAGCACATTATAAATCCCAGACCTGAGGCATCTGCTGCTGTAATGGAGGCAATGCCCCCACAAGGACTGATCCTTCTGAGGAAAACATCACAGAAAGAGGATCTAACCCAGCTGGCATTCAACTGACATTAAACGTTTAAATGTAGTTGAAATAATGTCAGTTTATGAAAAAACATTGTTTCAACGTCAAAACAACGTTGAACACCAAATAGTTGAATTGGTGTTGTTAACTCACTAAGAATTCAACGTAGAAATATCAACAAGTTTTGAGTTGTACGTCAAATCAACATTATTTTTTCAACTATGACTTTTAAAATTTTTGTTGAAATATCTTAGTAGAAAAATAACGTTGGAACAACGTCCAAACAATGCTGATCAATTAACTGTTGAAAAAGAGTTGATACATGAATAATGATACAACGTTGAAATATCAACTCTGAATTAAACGTTTGTTGAGCACTTTCTACATCTTATGGCTTACTTTGACAGCAAGTCCGATTGATCATTTTGGTTAGTCATTCCATACAAGAACAATATATGCAGTGGCGGCTGGTGAAAATATTATATGTGGGGCTGTTTGTGTGGGGGTCTGGGGATATACATTTCCCCCATACAATTTTAAATTTTGTAGATGTGATTTCCTGCATTCTGGTGCATTTTAATTTTTATATATTAAGTTGTATATATTAAGTTAATTTTTATATTAAGTTGTCTCTTAATTTTTCTTCCAGAGCTAAATATATATATATATATATATATATATATATATATATATATATATATATATATATATATATATATATATATATATATATATATATATATCCTACAGCTCTGGAAAAAAATTAACAGACCGCTTAAAATTAAAAAAATAACACACACACACACACACACACACACACACACACACACACACACACACACACACACACACACACACACACACACGAATACAAGATGTATGGCTTGATTGGAGGACAGCGACTGTCCATCACACAAAGGCCAATAGGCTCTGACGGTTCCACACAACACCTGCTTGCGCTTGCGCGTGCGCGAAGTGGGTCTGTGTCGTCATCGTCAGCCTCGCAGGTTCTGACCTGGACCGATTCGACTGAATTTGGCCATAACAGCTCAGACGGTAAGCAAAGTTTTTGAAGTCACATTTTATAACTAGAAAATTCCTAAATAAATGTTGAGTGTGCCTGACTCTGGTCCATATACGTATTGTGTTAATTAATAATGAGTTTATATGGGCAGACTAACGTAGTTTAACCGCGAACCGGTGTTACGAGATTTTCGGTTTCTGAGCTTTTCGGTTTCAGTGGGCGGGGCCTACATGAATATTCATGAGTTTCCCGGACGTGAAACTGAGAATTTTAGTTCACGCACATTTGTTACTCAGCATGTTTAATGGATTATCTCAAAAATGGTAAATAATTTCGGCGCGAGATTATGGCTAAACTATTTATCGTTTCAGAACAGTTTATTATTATTATTCGCACGTTTTGTGCAATTGTCCTATGCTACAATTGTCCCTGATGAATGCAGTCATTCACGTGTAATGGTAGAAGCAAACTTCAAGCAGCCTAGTCGAATACATTTAGCAATTTCATTTCGTTATTTTCCTTTGTGCTCTGGTGTCTTTTATCAGATTATGAACTGCCTGTAACAACTGAAATAAACCTGTTTTATTGTATCTGTGGACATTATATTTTTGTAACATATAGCCTACTGATGATGTGTTACCTTTCCCTTTTCATGAGCATAACAATTGAACATTCTTCATGTTCTCTGAATGTGAACTGTCTGCTGTGTGGTTAGTCACAGTGCTGAAAAATGTTGCTGATTTTTGTTTTTGTTTTTTCATGTTTACAATTAAAAAATGTATGAATAAAATCATTTTAAAGTTTGAAATTAATTGTTTTACAAACAAATATAAATTTACAAATAAAAATTATGACACGGTGTAAGGTTCCACTTACACTGTGAAACCAAATATTCCAGAACACATATCCGATTTCCAATAGAAGAACAGATAAATAATATGCTTATGAACAGATTATCATTTTATTTATTGTTATACACTTCTGTTAGCTTTAAAACTGTTATCCCTCTGCAAATGATTGAAATAACACCCACAACCATGTCAGTGGCCTAATAAACATTTTGCAACCTATACTGATATTACTCTCTGTCATCTGCTCTTTCTTTGACCATTTCATTGAACCTTTCTTTCAGTTGCACTGCCTGGATGATACACATTGATGATCATTTATATCTGATCTGTTTTGATGCACAACAAACACTAATTTATCAGTCATAAAGTTATAAAGGCCTGGTTTCACAGACAGGGTTTAGATTAACTAGAATTAGGCCTAGTTAAATTAGGAGGATATTTAAAATATTTAACATTAAACATGCCTTAGAAAAAAACATTAATGGGTGGGTGCATCTTGAGACAAAACAATGGAACTGACATATTTTAAGATATGCTTTCAGTTAAAACAGCTAGACTTTTCTGTGAAACCGGATGTGTTTCATAAACATGTAGGTTCTTAATTGGGCTTCATGCCTTCATAGAAACACTTTTGACTTTAAATCTTGAAAAATGAAACATCTTTAAACTATTGAATCTATGTTAAAACATTTATGACATTCTGTCATCTTGACTTTTTTAATCACTCTTAAGATTTGCAAGGCAAAAGTTTGGAATCACTATGATTTAAATGTTAACTTTTATTCAGCAAGAAAGGATTCTATTGGTAAACAACAACAAAAAGACAGTAAAGACAAAATGTTACAAATTATTTTATTTCAAATAAATGTTCTTCTAAACTACCTATTCATAAAGAATCCGGAAAACAGCAGCAAAGGCAGCACAACCATTTTCAACTGTGATAGATGTTTCTGGAGCAGAAAATCCCTATGTTAGAATGATTTCTGAAGGGTCAGGACTCATGTGACACTGAAGACTGGAGCTCTGCCATCACAAGATAAAAAAATAAAATAAATATAAAGAATACATTTGGTAAAAATATGTTTTAATTTTATTAATCAGATAAATGCAGCCTTTGTGAACATAAAAAAAGAAAGACCTTTGAACAGTATTATTAGCCTAAAGAAAAACAGGCAGACTTTTCTCATGACACTTTTAATTTAAATTGTACTTCTGTAGACCTATTAAAGCAACACATTCATGCTTGTGTGTGGTTTTAAGTTTTTTGATAAATAAAAATGAACAAGAATTTAAGAACAAATCACACCAGGATAGATTAACTTTTTAGTCCACATAAACAAATACAGGTTTATGAAAAATTATGACAATTATTAAAATACCGTTTTAAAGCATCATGGTACAAAGAAAGGAAAATCACAACGAAATGAAATCAGTAGGCTACGACTAGTTGAAGTTTGCCTAAAGCCTGCAAACTTTTATTCAGGTATAGCTACTACCACTGCACAAAACTTGCTAACTAATAAATATTTCGTAAACGCAATAAACAATTGAAGTTTAGGCATAAATTCGCGCGACATTGAAACGATTTACCTTTTTTTGAAACAATAGATTATATCTGCTGAGATACAAGGAGGAGCAAGCTAAAATTCTCAGTTTCACGCGCATGTGCGGGAAACTCATGAATATTCATGTAAGCTCCGCCCACTGAAACCGAAAATCTCAGAAACCAAAAATCTCGTAACACCGGAGTTAGTGCTAGCTAACCGTCAAACGCCGTTCTTATCTGTGTGTGTGTAGACGTATAGGCAGACTAGTTTAACCGCGAACCGCCGTTAAGTGTAACGTTACGGCTAGACTAGTTTAACCGCGAACCGCCGTTAAGTGTAACGTTACGGCTAGACTAGTTTAACCGCGAACTGCCGTTAGTCCGTCGTTCCACCGGCGTGTATGTGTGTACGCTCCATGAAGCTAACGTTATACATATTAGATCAGTTTGAATGTTTTTGTCTTGTACTACCGTTACCCAATCAGGGAGAGGCATAAGAATATCTATAAATCTTTAGCACGTCACATTCTTCTTTCTTCTTTTTTCCAGAGATTTGGAAAAACTACCTGAAAGTCTCCTTTAACGGTAAGTTGTCCCCATACCTAACCCAACCATCTATTTGAATCTGAAAGTAACTAACCCTTAACTTTTTTTTTGTTACATTTTTGTAAAATTTAAATACAGGTTTATGTGGAAGACTTTTTATATATAATAATTTCTGATCAAATCATTGCATTTGTGTTTGAATGATTAGTTTTTGACTTGAAACAGTTGCATATTAAACTTAAATTTAGCTTATCCTTCCTATTTTGTTGGTTTTGGGGGACGTGTTAGAGTGGGATTCTGTAGGTGGTCCTCAGGAAAAAATTGGAAGATAAAGTGGTCCTTGGGCTGAAAAAGTTTGAGAAACACTGTGTTAAATTGATAGTAAAGGAGATTTATTTGAAAATATGTTTTTATTTTGAATAAATGCAGTTCTTTTAAACCTTTTATTCATCAAATATATTAAGCAGCAGAACTGTTTCCAACACTCATAATAAATCAGAATATGAGAACGATTGCTGAAGGATCATGTGACGCTGAAGGAATGATACTGAAAATTCAGCTTTTCACAGAAATAAATTGTAATTTAACATATAATAAATTGAAAACCAAATATTTAAATTGTAATATCACAATATTACATTTTTTTACTGTATTTTTGATCAAATAAATGCAGGCTTGATGAGCAGAAGAAACTTCTTTCAAAAACATTACACATAGTAATGTGTCCAAACTTTTATATAATAAAATACTCCATTCTGGGCTCTAGACTAACTTCTCTACCTGCAGCAAGTGTTACTACCAACTGCCTTTTGTTGCTCGCTCAAGCACATGATTATCAATGACTTTGCATGTTGATCAATACTAATTTATATACTTTGATCATTGGCAATGCCACAAAAGTTGATATTTGCTAAATATTTTAATTTGAGAGAGTAGTGTTTGCTAATACTGATCTGTTTTTTTTTTTGTTTTTCTCATCAGATGCGGTCTTGAGCTTAAAGCCAATGAAAGTAGACGAATGCATGGCCAAAGACTTGAAATATGCACCTGAGAGGACTGGTGGCGGTAGCAGAAAGAAGTAACCAGAAAGGAAGACTTAACCAGCTGTGTTTAATGTTGCCCAATGTTTGGGCCGTTTTTTTTAAAGGTTAAAAAAGCTAGTTCACCCAAAAATAAAAATTCTGTCATTTACTTCTCACCCTAATGTCGTTCCAGACCCGTAAGACCTCCATTCATCTTCAGAACACAGTTTAAGATATTTTATATTTACTCCGAGCTTTCTGTCCCTCCATTGAAAATGTATGTACGGTATACTGTCCATGTCCAGAAGGACCAGAAAGATAATAACATCATCAAAGTAGTCCATATGTGACATCAGTGGGTTGGATAGAATTTTTTGAAGCAATGAAAATACATTTTGGTCCAAAAATAACAACAACATAAAAAGTGACAGTATACCGTACATACATTTTCAATGAAGGGACAGAAAGCTCTCGGACTAAATATGAAATACCTTAAACTGTGTTCCGAAGATGAACGGAGGTCTTACGGGTGTGGAGCGACAAGGCGAGTCATTTAAAGGGTTTGTTCACCCAAAAATGAAATTGATGTCATTAGCTCCTCACCCTAATGTTGTTCCACACTCATAAGACCTCCGTTCATCTTCACACACAGTTTAAGATATTTTATATTTTAGTCCCAGAGCATAATGCAGTATGCACACTATACTGTCCATGTCCAGAAAGGGAATAAAAACATCATCAAAGTAGTCCATATGTGACATCAGTGGGTTAATTAGAATCTCTTGAAGAGTCGAAAATACATTTTGGTCCAAAAATAAAAAAAAGTACGATTTTATTCAGCATTGTGTTCTCTTCCGCGTTTGTTTTCAAACCTTAAATAAAGATTCAAACAGCCATGAATCAATGATTCGGATCGCCACAATGCTCTGGGACTAAAATATAAAATATCTTAAACTGTGTTCTGAAGAGGAATGGAGGTCTTACGGGTGTGGAATGACATTGGAGTGAGTCATTAATGACCTCAATTTCACTTTTGGGTGAACTAACCCTTTAATGACAGTATTTGTGGGAGAAGTAAAAGTTTGACATGTGTACAATTGATGTGAAAGGTTGGCACAATTGCAGCTATGTAATAAAGCATGTTTCCTACGTCAGTGAAATGTCTTTATTAATCTTCTTCCTGCTCTTCCTTTGACCAATTGGCTTCTTCCAAGCTGACTGTGTGTGTTTGCAAACTTAGTGTTTATGTATCCATTTCAAGGTGTTTGGTGTTACTGTTGAACACATCAATACTTCAGGGAAAACAGTTTAAGAAAAACTATGTTGAAAAGCAGGACTTTACCGTGATGTTGAAATTTCAAAGTTGATTGGATTTGCAAAATCTAAACTTAAATCAATGTTGGCAAATTCACCTATGTTGACAAACATGACGTTGGAATGACGTTGCCATTTCAACGTTGATTAGATTTGCAAAATCTAAACTAAAATCAAAATTGTTTCAATGTTGGCAAATTCACCTATGTTGAGAAACGTGACATTGGAAAGACGTTGCCATTTCAACGTTGATTAGATTTGCAAAATCTAGACAAAATTCAACGGTTATCCAACACTGGCACCTGACGTTGATTCAACAGTGGCTCAATGTTAAAATGCCAGCTGGGAAGTTTTACAGATATCAAGGGTAAAATGTTTAATGGTAATATGAATATTGTACAAGCTAGAGTCTCAAATAACTACAGTAGAAATATTTTTAATAAAATTGTTTATCTCCCAGCTCACTTTTTCTGCTCTTCGGTTTTGGAGAGGTTTATGGAAAGCTTGACGAACAGTCGATAGATGATACATTAAAAAAGAAGTCTCTTTTAAAATAATGCATTGAATATATCCAGTAAAACATGTGGAGCACTTTTTTAGTGTCTTGATTACTGTTGTAATTTCTGTAATGATCAAAAAGAATATTTATTTTTCCGTTGCATACATACACAAATATTTTATATCTATATGGAGCGTTTAATTAAAGCAAAAATGAACACTGATTTGCAGTGGCTTTGACATAGACTTAAATGATTATGGGATTGTGAAAGAAAATATACTTCATACAATTATTAATAATAATAGGAACATTTTACATTTTTAAAATGAAATGGTCAGACTCCCTTTTCATGCTTTAAAAATGGTTTCCATCTGTATTGTTGAGTTTTGTGTAACTGCACGAGTGAACAGGCCGAGCTTCTAACACTGAGCAGAAGATGAACGGCACCGTCTCCGTTTCTTCTTGCCCTTTGGCTGTGTTTTATTTTACTTTACTTTAGTTAGGCTGTATTTTTGATTTGAATGAATATGTCTCATTGTGTTGTTCTGGTTATGGCATTAATAAATAGAAATGGCAGAAGACCCTGTGAAGTCCACTTACGGTCAGATGGCACACACACACACACACACACACACACACACACACACACACACACACACACACACACACAAACGCTCGGATGGTGCACACAAACACACAAACACACACACACACACACACACACACACACACACACACACACACACACACACACACACACACACACACACAATAATTAATTCAAACACCAACGTATAATGGGCACATCTTCAAAATAAATCAACACATTCAAGAATGCAACAAAACGAAAGAAACAAAATAACTTATTAGACTTTTGTAATTGTCAAACTACACAAAACAAGTAAATAACAGTCCACTTAAAAGGAACACATTTTATACACAGACAAAATACAGATAATGGAAATAAAAGGAAAAGAAAAACAACAAAAACAGCCACGCATTTTCTTCTTTAAATGGATTCCTGTAAATAACATTATTACGTTTACATTTTGGTCTTAGCAGATGACATGCAGGAAAGGAAGGGTGAAGTTTTCAATGACATATTTTTACTTTTATATAATAAAAGTCATTGTGCTACACATGCTTTCTAAATAGTATTCTACCACAAAACTGCCATTGTGTTTGTCATTTATTGGTTATCTCTCCAAGCTGGAATTGAAGTCTGCCGTGGAGCCACACCAGCTGAACAGGGTTTAAACCAACGTGCCTTCCCTTTCAGACAGTCAGGTGTGAGCTTCAGACAGACAAAACAAAACTCTACATTACACCGAGGGCACACAATGTTTTTGCATTTCTTTGTGCTGTGATTGATCAGTAAACCACAGGTTGGACAAGCACGGACAGCTGGACATTTAATTTTTGAAGCATCTTTTAAAATAATAATTTCACAATCCCTGAGCAGATCCAGCTCTTTGTTGGTGCATCCGTCATTGTCACATCTGTCAGATCGAGGACGAGGACCTTTCCACTCTCTCAGACACTGCCAACAGAACTCAAAGGTTCTTTTGTTTTTTACAGAGCAAACAGTGCATTGGACGCTGAGATTATACTGATCTGATCTCTCGATCAACCAGTTACAACCAGGACACTGGAAGAGACAGAAAGAGCTTATGAGCAATAGCGTAACCATACTGATGTTTGTCAGAATAAAAGCTGTAGGCAATATACTCACATTCTTGATGTCTACAATCTTTCTGGTTGCATTGTTGGCAAAAGTTTCCTCAAAGTACTGCTGTTCTTCAGTCGTGAGTTTGGCTAGTTTACGCACTTCAGTGTAAGACCATTGTTCGTTACACAAAGGACATCTCAGCTCGGCTTTACCCTGCCATAAAACATTTTGAGCAATAATATTATCAAGACATTTCAATACTGTCATCTCAAAGTAAGAATCAGGTTAGGCTCACAAATGCACACTGGGCACTGTAAAGGCTTTAAAAATAAAGAAATCTGCTTGTGATGTAAACTAAACTACACTTACCTGATCCAGCTGTATTCTGCAGTAGTCCGTCAGTGTCTGTGGACCAGTGACGTGACCACAGGATAACACAGCTCTAAAAACATCTGGATCATCATCATATGGATCTGATGGGGAAATGACACATTAAAACAACCTGGTCTCATTGCCATTGGCAAAACGTACCTTTGGCAACATTTTAGCAAACCACAAAGTACGTACCAATAGGTACATATCACTACAGTAGAGGCAGTAAAACAGCATGTGGCAGGGGAGGCGTGGTTGTGCGGGATCGGCAGAGGGAGAGAGAGTGCGGAGCCGAGCGGGCCGTAAGTGGGTCAAGTGCAAATGAATAACACCTGTGTCTCATTGCAGTGATTGGCGTGGAGAGACGGCTTAAAAGCCGCGGCAGAGAGAGACGAGAGAGGGAGAGTTTTGGACTGGGACTCGGAGTGCAGCCTGCCTGGAGAGAGACAGCAGTGCGGAGAGTTGAAAAACGTGTGCTTAAAGTTTAATGAGTTAATGCGCCCTCGAGCGCGTTTTGTTTGTGTTTGCAAGGGGAATAAAAGTTACGAGCAATAAAAGTTACGAGTCCAAGTCACGCCGACCCCGCCTTTTTCCTTCCCCACATACACTCTCAGAACTGAACTACACTGGTGCCGAAACCCGGGAGGAAGAAGTGTTCACACCGCCATGGAATCTCCGTCACGCACCCCACTTGCGGACATTGTGCAATCGCTCGCGGGCCTCCACCAAGAAACACATCAAGATCTGCGGGCTGTCAGGGAGGAGCAGCAAAAGAGGTTTTAGGCGCTCCTCCAGGCCCATCATGAGGACTGCGAGCTGTTCCGGAGCTGGATGGTCCCAGTCCCAGACCCACCAGCGACTCGGCCGCCACCATCTCGCTCTCGAAGATGGGTCCGATGGACGACCCGGAGGCGTTCATCGACCTCTTCGAGAGGTCCGCCGAGGCTCGGAATTGGCCCAAGGATGACTGGCCAATGCGGCTCCTGCCCCTATTATCTGGAGAAGCGCAGGTAGCCGCCCACCAACTGCCAGTCAAGAACCTCCTGGTATACGATGACCTCAGGGTCCCTGGTTCCGGACCCTGCCGCTTGAAGAGTCCGACCGGCCCTTCGTGTTCGCGCACCAGCTCCCGGACTCGTGCCGTAAGTGGCTGATGGCCGGCGAATGCGACGTCGAGGGAGTCATCGATCGTGTGGTGCTGGAACAGTTCGTCGCGCAGCTTCCGAGGAAGACTGCGCAGTGGGTCCAGTGCCACCGCCCGGCGTCGCTGGACCAGGCCATCCAGTTGGTGGAGGACCAGATGGTGGCGTGTCGCGGGGTCGGCGAGCCCTAGCCAGCGGCTTCTCTCTCTCTCTCTCTTCTCTCTCTCTCTCTCTCTCTCTCTCTCTCTCTCCTCCTTCTCCTGCCCCTTCTCCCTCTAAACCTGTCCCCGCTCCCAGGTCCAGAGCCGGGGTGCCGCCCCGACCAGCGCCGAGGTGGAGAACGGGGGGCGCGGCCGAGGCACCAGTGACACCCAGACCGGCGCCCCGGGGAGGAGGAAACCTTGATCCACTTCAGGGGTCATTATCCCCGTCCCTCTCTCCACGGCAATTGCTGGACCCACTTCCAGCCACTAGGGCGGCGGGGAGGCCTGGGCCGGCTTGTTGGTGCTGTGGGGACCCCGGACACTTCATTGATCGGTGTCCTATGATGGATGTGGGGACGCTGGTCTGGGTCCCTGACGCGCCACAAGCCGCCCCCGATCAAGCTGGCCTGTACCAGATACCTGTGAGTATCAAGGGGGGTACCTATCAGGCTTATGTGGATTCGGGGTGTAACCAAACCTCCATCCATCAAAGTCTGATTCCGCTTAGGGCATTGGGTAACAGCCGCATGGTTAAGGTGAGGTGTGTGCACGGGGAAGTGGTGAACTATCCGTTGGTGCCCGTGGATATCCAATTTAGGGGACAAAGGCATAGTGTTGAGGTTGCAGTTAACCCGCGCCTCCGGCATCCAATAATTCTGGGGACAAATTGGCCAGCGTTTAACAAATTATTAGGGCACTTATGTGTGGATGCCTCTTGGGGGAAGAAAGGAAATAGGAGGATAGCGGTTGCGCAGGCGGGCGAGGTGGATTCGGGACCGCCGGGGGCAGTTCCGGTGGAACAGAGCGCGATGGGACCATCCATCTTCTCGGAGCGCGATGACTTTCCCTTGGAACAATCCCAGGACAAGACGCTTAAAAACGCGTTTGATCAGGTCTGTTCCATCGACGGCCACCGTGTCCACCCTGAACAGCCGCTCTCCTATCCTTACTTCTTAGTTATAAATAACCGCTTGTATCGGGTGTTCCAAGACGCCCAGTCAAAACAAGATACAACGCAATTGTTAGTACCGAAAAGCCGCCGGGAAATGCTTTTCCAGACGGCTCATTCTAATCCGATGGCGGGACATTTAGGACAAACAGCCACATTAAACCGGCTCATGGCCCAATTTTTTTGGCCAGGCATTCACGAGAATGTACGCCAGTGGTGTGCCTCTTGTCGTGAATGTCAGTTGGTGAACCCACCGGCCAACCCAAAAGCACCGTTCTGCTCCCTTCCATTGATGCAGGCCCCCTTCGAAAGAATTGGTATGGACCTCATCGGGCCATTGGAACGGTCAGCACGGGGACATCGCTTTGCGTTAGTTCTCGTGGACTACGTAACGCGGTATCCCGAAGCAGTTCCTCTCCGCACTATTTCGGCGAAAAGTGTGGCGAGCGCTCTGTTTTCATTAATCTCCCGGGTGGGAATCCCGAAAGAGATTCTCACTGATCAAGGCACGGCGTTTATGTCACGGACGATCCGCAAACTATACGAATTATTGGGCATTAAGGCGATCTGTACCAGCGTCTATCACCCACAAACAGATGGTCTGGTGGGGACGTTTTAATCGCACGTTAAAATCCATGATTCGTAAGTTCGTTCACGAAGAGGCCAAGAATTGGGATAAATGGCTTGAGCCTCTGTTGTTAGCTGTTCGCGAGGTCCCCCAAGCCTCCACGGAGTTTTCCCCCTTTGAGCTGCTCTATGGGCGCCAGCCGTGGGGGGTGCTGGACGTCCTTAGAGAGGCTTGGGAGGATGGGCCTTCAGCGAGTAAGAACGAAATTCAGTATGTCATGGACCTAAGAGCAAAACTTCACACTTTGGGTCGGCTATCAATGGAGAATTTGCTCCAGGTTCAAGACAGACAAAAACAACTCTACAACAGAGGCGCGAAGCTACGAAAATTTGCACAGGGAGATAAAGTGCTTGTATTACTGCCCAGCTCGAAATTACTCGCGAAGTGACAAGGACCCTTTGTGGTCACGCGGCGAGTCGGAGAGCTCAACTATGAGGTGATTCGGTCAGATAGGGACGGGGCATGTCAAATATACCACCTCAACCTCTTTAAAAAATGGTCAGAGGCGGAGTCAGTGTGGCTAGCGACGGTAGTGGGCGGGGAGGAGGATCTCGGGCCGGAGGCGGTCCAAAAGCCTCATTCTCTCGCTCTGGCCTCGGGGGGAGATCACCTCTCACCCTCGCAGCTTACTGATGTGAAACATCTACAAGCAGAGTTTGCTGACGTGTTCTCACCCCTACCGGGTCGGACCGACCTCATCCAACACCATGTTGAGACGGAGCCGGGCGTGGTTGTTCGCAGTCGGCCATATAGACTAACGGAGCATAAAAAAAGGTAGTACAGGACGAATTAGAGGTGATGCTGGACATGGCGGTAATAGAAGAGTCCAACAGTGATTGGGCGAGCCCGATAGTTTTGGTGCCCAAAACGGACGGCTAAGTTCGATTCTTTGTGGACTATCGGAAAGTCAACGTGGTGTCAAAATTCGATGTGTATCCAATGCCAAGGGTAGACGAGTCGCTTGATCGGCTAGGGACCACTCGTTTTTATTCGACACTGGACTTAACGAAGGGATAATGGCAGATCCCCTTGTCTCCAATGTCCAAAGAAAAGACCGCTTTTACCATGCTGTTCAGATTGCACCAATTTGTCACGCTTCCGTTCGGGTTGTTCGGGGCCCCCGCGACCTTCCAGCGACTGATGGACAGGATTGTCTGGCCACACGCTGCATATGCCGCTGCCTGTCTGGATGATATTATCATCTAGAGTACGGACTGGCAGCGCCATATGCAGTATCTGCGTGCTGTTCTGAACTCGCTGAGGAGGGCGGGGCTGACCGCCAACCCTAAGAAGTGTGCGGTTGGGCGGGTAGAAGTAAGGCATCTGGGCTTTCACTTGGGTCATGGGCAGGTGCGTCCCCAAATTGATAAGACGGCGGCAGTTGCGACTTCTCCGAGGTCCAAGACCAAAAAGGAGGTTAGACAGTTCCTGGGGCTAGAGGGATATTATAGACGGTTTGTGCCTAATTATTCGAACCTCGCTAACCCGTTGACTGATCTAACTAAAAAGGAGGAACCAGATACGGTTCAGTGGACGGAGCGGTGCTAGCAGGCTTTTACGCAGATAAAGGCTGCTCTGTGTGGTGGTCCGCTCCTAAAGGCTCCTAATTTTTCTCTCCCTTTTATTCTGCAGACAGACGCCTCGGACAGGGGGTTGGGCGCCGTCCTATCCCAGGAGGTGGAGGGTGAGGAACGGCCGGTGCTGTATATCAGTCGTAAGCTCTCTAGGAGAGAGACGGTGTACAGCACCATAGAAAAAGAATGCCAAACTGCTTGTGCGCCAGGATTTGTGGTAACTAGATTTAAACAAAGCATGGAGGACTGTATGGGGTTTATGCTCATTTACAATAATTTCTGTCACCAAAGGTGCTTACTTCTTGCTTATTTGAGGGAAAAGGAGAAAAAATGGTGCATAAGGCACGAGAAGCTGTTATACCTTTTATTTTAAATTATTTGTATATTCGGAAATGTATTTGTTATTTGCATTTGTTACTCTTGCACTCAATGGACTGAAAACTAGCTAACGCTAGAAAAGCTGCTGATAATGCATAACATTTGTGGATAAATAATGTTAGAGCAATACCTTACACTACACACTACAAAAAAATGCTCTTCTTCCTCAGTATTTTTGTCTTGTTTCTAGTCCAAACATCTAAAAATTCTTAAAACAAGAAGTATTTACTAGACAAGCAAAAGTATTTGTCTTGTTTTGGTACAAAATAATAGCCCGACAAGCCTGACCCACATCAAGATGTTTGGTCTGGAAACTCCCCATTGACGGCTCAATCCGAGGGGCGGGATAAACGGTTGTCTGTCAAACTCCCTCTGCACGCGATAGGATAGCGCTACAACCAACCAGAGCAACGAAGGTGAAGCAGAGCTTGTTGATAGAATAAACATTCGCCGTATCCGGTTGGCTAAACTCTGAACACATCTTCCCTTTTTAAGAATAACTTCAGTGCCGTTCATTGTTCTTTTCTCAGAGAAAAGCTTAACTCAAGTCTTCCAGAGTCGCGGTCAAAGCTGATTCGAAAGACCGCCGTTCACCAGTTTCTGTGTTTATTAACAGCACGCAAACCTAACTCGGCCGTCGTCATTATGGCCCCGCCCACTGACTCTATACACGATGTGATTGGCCCTGCAAGAGTTAGGCGAATACAGCTCAGAAGGGTATTGAGAGTTGCTAGACGACACTCGCGGGCAGATTAGATTTGCTGCCGCTAGGGGGCATCTAGATTTCTAGGCTAATAAAAGGCACTAAAGGCATAAAGACACTTTAGGCACTAAAGACAAAGACAAAAATCTCCCTCCAGTGGTTCTACAGTCATTTTACGAAGCGACAAGAATAGTTTTTATGCGCAAAAAAAAAAACTAAATGAGGCCCAGGCCCAGCCAACATTACCATGTGGGCCCCATGTGGGTTTTTGATGGGCTGTCACTTGGGCCCTGCATGGGCAACCCAAGTGGGGCCCGTGTAATTTTGTCCATCGGCTCCACATGGGCCCCATGTGTGTTAGCCCACAGGGGCACATGATGGGTCCATAGTGGGCTCTAAGTGGGGCCCATTTGTGTGTTCATTATAGGGGCCAACATGGGTCCCATATGGGTTCTAATAAATGGGGCCAATGTGGGCCACACACAGACACTTATGGGGCCTAAATGGGTTGTTGACGGGTCTCTTGATAGGCTCATACTGGGCCCATATGGGTAACCCAGGTAGCACCCATTTGGGGCATACATGGGTCTGCCTATATGGGTTGATGACGGGATCCAGATGGCTGTAATGTAGGGCTCTTATGGGCCACAATGGTATATAGATGGGCTACCATATTTTCTGTTTGGGTTATCTTATAGTAAACCCCTAAATACAAGCATTACATGTAATCCACTAACTACACTAAAATGTTAAAAGTATTCAATGAACAGAAACCAGTAGTTCATGCTTTAGTTTATTATGCAAAGTTTATTTGGAATAATTTGAAAATAACTACATTTACAACTTTATAATACAAAACGTATCAAAAGTACAGTCTAAAATAATGTATTTCACAAACAAATAAAAGAAAAACAGTGCAGCTCCTCACTCCTCTGTCATCGCTCTGCCAACAGACCTTTGAAAAAGACCAAACAAATGAATCAACCATTGTGCCACCTTTTGGTACCCCACATCAGACAAAAACAGATGGAGAAGAAATAACACACGCTAAATGCAAAATAATTCATAATTAAGGTGAAAAATTAAGTGTGAAACCATCAGAAACCCTTTAGTCTCCAGCAGCACAATTTTCCAGAACTGCAACCTACCTGGAGTCTCCAGAAGTGAAGGTGTCAGGATCTCAGAGACTTCAGTTAGCTAAAGAATCCTAAAAAATGACCCCCACTTAATAAGAATCACAAGCAGTGTTGTAAAATACATGGTTATGGTTATGGTTACAAACCTGTCTTGGAGTATCACCAGCCATGCAAATGTTGTATGTCTCCCTATATCTGACACACCCATTTCAGGTTTTTCAGTCTGATGAGCTCATGAGTTGAATCAGGTGTGATAGATGTGGGAGATCTTATATAATTAATTATAAAGTGAAGATCGTCTCGGTTACGTATGTAACCCTCGTTCCCTGAGGAGGGAACGGAGACGTAACGTCAGTGACTGACGAATGGGGGTTTCGCCTAGAAGCCAATCATCTTCGAGATCTTAGAAAGCGCCCAATGGCAGTGCCAATGCCATGGGCATGCGAAATTTGCATGCGTAACTCCGCCTACCCACCTGGGTATATAAGGAAGTAGCTGGCATGAATCGCATTATGTTACCTGCTGAGGAGCCAAGACTGAACTCTCGGCCGTTCCAGCGGTACAGCGGAAGTGGCAGCGGGACGTTATGTCTCCGTTCCCTCCTCAGGGAACGAGGGTTACATACGTAACCGAGACGTTCCCTTTCGTTCAGTCCCTCCGACGTAACGTCAGTGACTGACGAATGGGGGTCCCAATGCAATAACGCCACTCGGCTGTCTTCCAGTGCCCTGCGCAAGTGTGAGAACCCTGATGCCAGTTAGGACGGTCAAAGGCCTCTACTTAACGCAGGAATACCAAGGTACACTGGGAGGCATATTCCAGGAGGAGATATGCGCCAAGATGCCTACCCGTAGGGAGGACTTAGGAATACACGTATGACCCCGGGGGGCTGCATACGGAAGATCACTGGGGTACCAGCCGCAGGTGGATTTTTAACCCCAGGGGGTGGCAAGGTTGCCAAGGGAATACACCAGCTCAGGGAGGCTTACGGTGGAAATACACATGTGGGGGTCGCCGGAGGGGAACCATGCACATGGGGCACCTGGCCGGACACGAGTGTCTGGGCTAAGGCCAGACTTACTGGCGTCGGCGTCGTCAGTGCTGGAGGAGCTCAGGGCTCTCGGGGAACTCACCTGAGAAGAATATCGCACGTATCCAGTCCGTGGAGTGGAATGGCGAGCAAGCGAAGACACCTGAGCCAATCCATTACCGGCCACTTGTAGAGGCGAGTACATAGTCGGATACTGGCTCCACTCGGAGGTTATAAAACCTGGCGAATGTGTTTGGTGTCGCCCAGCCTGCAGCTCTGCAGATGTCAGCGGAGGGCCACACTCCGGGTGGAATGGGCCCTGACCCCAAGGGGACATGGGTGTCCCTGCTGCTGGTAAGCCAAAACAATGGTGTCCACTATCCAGTGAGACAGCCTTTGCTTTGAGAGAGCCTTCCCTTTCAGCTTCCCACCATCACAGACAAAGAGCTGGTCTGAGGTCCTGAAACACTGCGTCCTGTCTACGTAAGCGTGAAGGGCGCGTACTGGACAGAGCAATGCCAAGGCTGGGTCTGCCTCCTCCAAAGGCAGCGCTTGCAGGTTCACCACCTGGTCTCTGAACGGAGTGGTGGGAACCTTGGGCACATATCCAGGCCGGGGTCTCAGGATCACGTGAGAGTCAGCCGGCCCGAATTCCAGGCACGCTTCGTCAACCGAAAATGCCTGCAGGTCCCCTACCCTCTTGATGGAGGCCAATGCGGTCAGGAGCGCTGTCTTCATAGACAAGAACTTAACATCTACTGACCGCAAAGGCTCAAATGGGGCCCTCTGCAGAGCACTTAGAACTACTGAGAGGTCCCAAGAGGGTACGAGAGGAGCACGAGGAGGATGTAGTCTCCTCGCACCCCTCAGGAACCTGATGACCAGGTCGTGCTTACTTACCGTTTTCCCGTCCAAGAGGTCATGGTAGGCGGCAATAGCGGCCACATAAACCTTCAGGGTGGATGGAGACAGCCTTCGATCCAACCCTTCCTGGAGGAAAGAGAGCACAGACCCCATCGGGCACTTCCAGGGGTCTTCTTGGCGAGAAGAGCACCAATTGACGAAGAGGTTCCACTTCAACGCATAGGCCCGTCTCGTGGACTCGGCCCGAGCGGAAGTGATGGTAGCCACCACCGGAGGTGGTAGGGTACTCAAACCTGCCGCGTCCCGTCCAGGAGCCACACGTGGAGGTTCCAAAGATCGGGACGCGGGTGCCACAGGGTGCCCCGTCTCTGAGAGAGTAGATCCTGTCTCAGAGGAATCGGCCAGGGAGGGGCTGTCGCAAGGAGAACTAGTTCTGGGAACCAGGTCCGGCCGTACCAGTACGGGGCGACCAAGATGACCTCATCCTTGTCCTCCCTGACCTTGCACAGAAAACGTGCAAGAAGGCTCACTGGGGGAAACGCATACCTGCGTAGGCCCTGCGGCCAGCTGTGCGCCAGTGCGTCCGTGCCGAGCGTGCCCTCGGTCAGGGAAAAGTACAGGCTGCAATGGGACGAGTCGTGGGAGGCAAACAGATCTACCTGTGATCTACCCTGAACTGATCCCAGATCAGCTGGACCGACTGGGGATGGAGTCTGAATAGGCTGAACCCGTGAGAGCTCGTCGGCTGCACGGTTCAGGATCCCCGGGATATGGACAGCACGAAGGGACCTCAGGCGCTTCTGACTCCATAAGACGAGATGGCGGGCGAGTTGAGACATGCGGCGGGAGCGTAGACCGCCCTGGTGGTTGATGTACGCTACTACGGCCGTGTTGTCTGATCTGACCAGAACGTGTTGGCCCTTCAACAACGCTAGGAAGCGGTGCAAGGCGAACCGAAGAGGGACACAGAGAGGGACAAGAGCGGCGTGGCCCGGGGGCGGCGCTTAGGATAGCCTCACCGCGTCAAGTCAAAGCACTCAGTGGACACTGTAGTGCGCAACAGAGCACCTGACTGAGGGGAAGGGACCCCAGTGTACCCTTAGGCCGCGACCCCTCGAGGGCAGAGAAGGCGGAGGAGGCCACCAAACGGTCGCGGGAAGACCCGGAGATCTCCCGGACCGCGTGCACTCCTCATGCATCTCGGGAGCGAAATGGCATTGGGGGCGGGGCCCGCAACTGTCGGGTGCCACCTCCAAAAACCAATCGCCCAACCGCGAGCACTCGTGACAGGGTGGAGATTCACACCAGCCCGAGGCTCGCGGCTGCCTGAGATAACATGGCTGTCAACTCTAGGTCAGATTCTACAGTGCTACCACACCCGGAGGCGGAGCATAACCGAATTGTCATCCCCAAAGGACGCCCACCTTGAGATGCGGCAATCGACCTCTCGCCGCTATCTGGAGTATGAACGAAACGAACGGGGCGTCAGCAGACGGTCCCGCTGCTTCAGTCCAACACTCACTGGAAGCGATGTGCAAGAGGGCGGGAGTGGCCCGAGGAACGATCGTCGGGGTTCTTAATACCACAATACCGCCCTCAGGTCACCCTGGCCACCAGCCAAAGTACCACCTCTCTCGGAGATGGTAGATCGGGGTGTGGCAGAGGGGACTCTCTCTCTTTACAGAGATCATCGAGTCTCGACCACAACATCGCGATGGTCATGTTCCCGCAGAGGGAACACAGCACATCCACAAACACTGTCCGAACGTGCTGGGCCCAAACACGTCGAGCAGTGAATGCGTCCCAAAGACAGCAACAGATATCGACCGCACCCGGAAGTGCGCGGGCAACCCGTCTTGAAAAAGACGTGCCACACGCAAGCTCTTTTTGTGAGAGGAAGCTCTGCAGAGTGCCGAAGCGCCCAGGGAAAACACACAGCTGTTGCAGATCACTGCACAGATCAGCAGGCAGGCAATGTGAGATCGCTGGAACGCGCCGTTACACCAACACCCTGGAGAACCGCTCGTCTCGAAGACTGAAGAGAGGACTTCAGAATTCAGGCTTGCCGGAGTGAAGAGATGCTCTTGGCTCTGAAGCAGAAACATGATGTGATTCATGCCAGCTACTTCCTTATATACCCAGGTGGGTAGGCGGAGTTACGCATGCAAATTTCGCATGCCCATGGCATTGGCACTGCCATTGGGCGCTTTCTAAGATCTCGAAGATGATTGGCTTCTAGGCGAAACCCCCATTCGTCAGTCACTGACGTTACGTCGGAGTGACTGAACGAAAGGGAACGTGGTGCAACCTACTAATAATGACTCAATATTACCAAATCCTTCTGAAGGCATTACAAATTATTTGTAACAGTATTCTAAAGTGTTACTCTATTTGGAATCTTTTGTGCATTTGTTATTTGAATAAGCACTAAATAAAAAAAGGAAAAAAGCACAGACAGCTGAGTGAGGAGATGGATAAAGCTCCTCAGATCTCATTGCTCAGTGGAAACTAGTTGTTCTGTGACAACATAAACATTTATTAAAAATCTATTTAAAATTAAGCATTTGAGAATGGAAATATTTCCCTCAATGTGCACACTTTTTGAATGGCATAATATTTGGTCAAATTGCAATTGTGCTGGCCTTTTTAGATTTTGATTAGATTGAAGTCAAATTGTGTTTAAGTGTCAAAATTACAATACAAATTATTTCAAGGGTGATATTTGTGTGCTATCTATCCAATCAACCTTTGGAATTGACTGTGTTTGCACTAGTCTTGACTGTAAATGAATTAGACCACTGAGTTGCCCATTTTCAACCCATGTACTCATTTCCCATTAGTGAACCATCTAGGTCCCACATAGGGAGCCCAGCTGGGTTTGTGGGAAGAACTACATTTATTAATATACAAAAAATCTAAAATCAACAAAAAATAAAAATAAAAATAAAATGGAAAAATTAAGAAGTTATATATAAACTTATGAAATACCTAAAATGCAATAAATGTAATCAGTTGTTAGGGTTAGGCTGTTACCCATAATTGTACAAAAACAAAACCAACTGCAAACAATAAAACGTTACAATTTTAAATATAGCCCAAATGTGGCCCACATGAGACCCTCAAATAAACAATAATGGGCAACCTAACTGGGCTCCACAACTTTAGATGGGGCCCACATTCAGCCCATCAAACTGCCCACCCTGAGCCCATGCCCAGATGACGCCCATGTAGCCCAGCTAAACCCCATGTGGGGCCCATATGGACATGTTGGCTGGGGGTGAAAGACAAGAATAAAGTCTTATTTCGATTTTTTTTGCGCACAAATTATTCTCGTCGCTTGATAAAATTATTGTAGGATTATTGTAGTGAGATGGACTTTTTAACAACGTCACCTTTTATGGGGCTTGAGAGAGGACAAATCGTAAAGTTTTTAAATGTGGCCAATATCAGATTCACGTGTGAATGGGCAAAGTCCCTGTCAGGCATAAGAAATCATCTTCTATGATTTAGTAGACAACAACTAGATCATAAGTGTGGTTTCTTATGCTGAAATAGCCTTAAAAAGTATATTTTTCAGGCTGGAGCAGCCCATGCGCATGTGCACGTATCAGAAACACTGACTGTTTCAATCGCATCCGGAGCTTCAAATGATGACTACTAATTAATTGATTAAGTATTATGTCAGTGTGGTTATTGCTTTTGAATTAATTTTGAATTAGTTAATAGTCATGTGCCTCAACAAGTAAAGTCATAGCATAATGAAACCTTTGTAAATCATTAGCTAATGATTAATTAAAGCAGACAACTGGAAGTTGAAATGCATGGCCAGAGGTGAAGCATTGATTGACATATAGACAACTACTCTGTAAGTGTTTGTAACTTTTCTCATTTGATTGTTTGTTCATTTGTTGTTGGATAAGTGTGTCTGTGTAGTGCAGTGGTGTGTATTATTAGTTTTGGTGTATTCTCGCGGTGTGTGTGGGAGTTAGCATTTGTTTGGTCATTGCCACGTTGTGAGTGAGCGTTTGTTGGGGGCGTTCCAAACTGCTTTCAATAACGATACTCAGGTGAGTATAAATAGCGTGATAGTCCGCGGAAACGGCAGTGTGAAGCCCTCCTTGTGTGAAGACCGACGAGTGTAAAGACTTCAACTCTTCCCTGTGCAAGACCAACGAGTGTAAAGACTTCAACTCTTCCCTGTGCAAGACCGATGAGTGTAAAGACTTCAACTCTTCCTTGTGCAAGACAGACAAGTGTAAAGACTTCAACTCTTCCTTGTGCAAGACAGACGAGTGTAAAGACTTCAACTCTTCCTTGTGCAAGACCGACGAGTGTAAAGACTTCAACTCTTCCCTGTGCAAGACTGACGAGTGTAAAGACTTCAACTCTTCCTTGTGCAAGACCGACGAGTGTAAAGCCTGGAGCAGTTGGATGTGTTACTTTCTAGCTTCCCTGAGGATGGCACTCCTCTGATTCTGCTTGGTGACTTCAACATCCATCTGGATAAGCACCTAGCCACAGACTTCAGCACTCTACTGACTTCATTTGACCTTAAGTTAGTATCTACTATGGCTACTCACAGATCAGGTAACCAATTAGACCTCGTCTTCACACGCAACTGCTCCACGGACAACACTTTAGTTACTCCATTACACACCTCAGACCACTTTCTCATCACTCTTAACCTCATACTGACTCCTGATACAACATGTTCTCCTACACAGATTACCTTTCGGCGTAATCTACGCTCTCTCCCTCTCGCCTATCCACTATGGTTTCATCTTCACTCCCTCCACCTGCTCAGTTCTCAGCACTGGACACTAACAGTGCTACTGACACTCTTTGCTCCACTCTAACATTCTTAGACAGTTTTTGCCCCCTTTCATCCAGACCAGCCCGCCCCACCCCATCTGCCCCCTGGCTGTCTGATGTTGTCCGTGAACATCGCTCTGGACTCAGGGCGGCAGAGAGGAAATGGCGGAAATCTAAAAACTATACTGACCTTACCTTGTATCAGTCTCTTCTCTCTTCTTTCTCTACAAATGTCTCCACTGCTAAAACAACATACTACCACAACAAAATCAACAATTGCTCTGACTCTCGTAAACTCTTTAAAACATTCTCCTCTCTCCTTTGTCCTCCTCCTCCCCCTCCTTCATCAACTCTTACAGCTGATGACTTTGCATCATTTTTCACAAACAAAACATCTCTCATCAGCAACCAGTTCTCCTCATCACAAACTGACACGCACATCTCAACAACTAACACGAACACGCTTCCATCCTTCTCTCCACTCTCCGAGGCAGATATTTCTAAACTCATCCTTTCCAATCACCCTACTACCTGTCCACTTGATCCTATACCCACTCACCTCCTTCAGGCCATTTCTTCTTCAATCACTCCTGCACTCACTCACATTGTCAACACTTCTCTTCACACGGGAACCTTTCCCACAGCATTTAAGCAGGCTCGGGTAACCCCACTGCTTAAGAAACCCTCTCTGAATCCAGCACTTTTAGAAAACTACCGACCGATATCCCTTCTGCCTTTCATTGCAAAGACACTTGAGCGAGTTGTGTTCAATCAACTCTCTGTGTTTCTTGAACAGAACAACCTCCTGGATAACAACCAATCCGGCTTCAAAAGCGGCCATTCGACTGAGACTGCCTTGCTCTCGGTAACTGAGGCACTGAGACTGGCAAAAGCAGCTTCCAAATCCTCAGTGATCAGCCTGCTGGTTCTGTCTGCTGCTTTTGACACAGTTAACCACCAGATCCTTCTGTCAACACTTAAGAGGACGGGGATCTCAGGATCTGCTCTCCAGTGGTTCAGGTCTTACCTCTCTGGTAGGTCCTACAGGGTGTCCTGGAGAGGTGAAGTGTCTAAGTCACATCATCTAGCTACTGGGGTTCCACAGGGCTCAGTCATTGGACCACTTCTCTTCTCCATCTACATGTCATCATTAGGTTCTGTCATTCAGAAACACGGCTTCTCCTATCACTGCTATGCTGATGACACTCAACTCTACTTCTCATTTCAACCAGATGATCCTACAGTCAGTGTTCGTATCGCTGCCTGTCTGACAGACATTTCTGACTGGATGAAAGAGCATCATCTTAAACTCAATCTTGCAAAGACAGAATTACTTGTTTTCTCAACCAACCCAGCACTTCATCAAAATGTCTCCATTCAGCTTGGTTCATCGACCATAACTCCATCAAGGACAGCCAGAAACCTTGGAGTTGTGATTGATGACCAGTTAAACTTCACTGACCACATTACTGCAACAGCCCGGACCTGCAGATTTGCTTTATACAACATTAGAAAGATTAGACCCTTCCTATCAGAACAGGCTGCACAACTCCTGGTTCAAGCTCTTGTTCTCTCCAGACTGGATTATTGTAATGCTCTTCTGGCTGGGCTTCCAGCATGCACTATCAAACCCTTGCAGCTGATCCAGAATGCAGCGGCGAGAGTGGACTTTAATGAGCCGAAGAGAGCGCATGTTACGCCTCTCTTCATCAAACTGCACTGGTTGCCAATGGCTGCTCGCATCAAATTCAAGGCACTAGTGCTCGCCCACAAAACAACCACTGGCTCTGCACCAATACACCTAAACTCACTTGTTCAGACTTACACACCCTCCAGAAGCTTGCGTTCTCCGAGTGAGCGGCGCCTCGTGGTTCCTTCCCAAAGAGGCATGAAATCGCTCTCACTGACATTTTCCTGGACCTTTCCCACCTGGTGGAATGAACTGCAGATCTCAATTCGTGCTGCCGAGTCTGCAGCCATTTAAAAAAAAAACAACTTAAGACACATCTTTTCCAATTGTACTTGACCAATACAGAATAGCACTTAACTATCCATTAATTTTTGTTTGTTTGTCTTAAAAAATAAAAAATAAATTGTGTACTGTGCTAACTAATTGAGACTTCTTACAGCTCTTACAGGTTGTTGGCCTTGTTTGTTTCGTTGCTTCTATTGCTCTCTCCTTTTTTGTAAGTCGCTTTGGATAAAAGCATCTGCTAAATGATTAAATGTAAATGTTGTGCTAATTAACACAATAATTTGCATTATTAGTTAATATAATGTCATATTTAATTAATAACAATTCATATATTGAATTGCTCCTGGCTGATTGATTGTTCCTGATCGATTGCTCCTGTCTGTCTGCCTGCTGCTGCTGCCACCACAGTGTTTGTAGCTCTGTATAGCTGTGTTTGAATCTCTATTTGATATATTTTCTTTGTAATTTACACTGCTAAATATAACTTACTCATCACCATATAGTGTTTAATATAGCCTATCAATTTAAATTTGACATTACTAGCTTTTAATCTAAATCACTACCACACGTTAGCTTTTCGCTAGCCTGGTAGCTTTCCATCCCAGCATCCAGGTCTCCTGTTTTCTGAGTTCTATAGACAACTGTGGTGAGTTGGATTATTAAAAAGACTCCATCAGACAACTGTGGTAAGTTTTGGATTCATCAACAAATACGGTAAGCCATGTCTTCTTCTCCTGTCATTGTCACTTGCACTGCATGCTACATGTTTAGCATATCTATCTCCGTTGGCGAACAGGGCTTCACATGTGATAAATGTAAGGAATTAATCAGGCTGACGGAGAAGATTTCAGATTTAGAGACACGCATCCAAGCTTTATGTGAGAGTAGTGAGAATGTAACAGCTTTAGATACTGCTTTGGATGCGACTAGCTTAGTGAACACTCATTGTTTGGTTCCGGCTGAGCCCGCGCAGCAGGGCTGGGTGACGATGAGAAAGCATAGTCGCGGATCAAAAAACCGCTCTTCCGTTCCGATTAGAACATCAAACAGGTTCTCCCCACTCAGTGACGCACCCACTGAGGATCCTGTTGAAAGTGCCCTAGTTATTGGCGATTCTATTACACGGAATGTGAAAATAGAGACACCAGCCACCATAGTCACATGTTTACCGGGAGCCAGAGCGCCTGACATCAAAGCAAATTTAAAAGTGCTGGCTAAAGCTAATCGTAAATTCTCTAAGATTATTATTCACGTTGGCACTAATGATGTTCGACTTCGCCAGTCGGAGATCACCAAAATTAACATTAAAGAGGTGTGTAATCTCGCAAGTACGATGTCAAAAGCCGTATATTTCTCTGGACCTCTCCCCGCGAAAAGGAGTGATGAAATAGTTAGCAGATTATCATCACTCAATGGCTGGTTGTCTAAGTGGTGTCTGCAAAATAACATAGGGTTCATAGACAATTGGAAAAGTTTTTGGGGCAGACCTGACCTGTTGAAGATGGACGGCATTCATCCCTCCTGGGCTGGTGCTGCTCTTCTCTCTAGTAATTTGGCACATAGTCTTAGAGCTAAACCTTGACTCACTGGGGCCCAGGTCAGGAAGCAGACAAACTGGCTAAACCAACCGTCTGCTAGCTGTCTCACGTCACCAAAGTCAGCTAAATCCCAGCACATAGAGACTCTTTCACCTAGATATTATCACATAGAGACTGTGTCTGTTCCCCGAATTAGTAAATACAAAAAACCATCAAAACCATTCAACAGTAAAAATTTAATTGATGTCCAACAAATAAACAACAGATATAATACGGATAAACAATTGATAAAGCTTGGGTTGCTGAATATTCGATCCCTTTCGCCAAAAACGCTTGTTGTCAATGATATGATTATAGATCATAACTTAGATGTGCTGTGTTTGACAGAAACCTGGCTAAAACCTGATGATTACATTACTTTAAATGAGTGCACCCCCCGAGATTATTGTTACAAACATGAGCCACGTCTGAAAGGTAAAGGGGGAGGTGTGGCTGTAATTTATAATAATATTTTCAGTATTACTCAGAAGTCTAGTTTCAAATATAATTCCTTTGAAGTTTTGGTGCTTTATGTAACACTGTGTAGTGTAAATGATAAATCCCTTCTGACATTTGTGTTGGCTACTGTATACAGGCCACCAGGGCACAATACAGACTTTATCAAAGAATTTGCTGGTTTTGTATCGGAGTTAGTATTAGCTGTAGATAAAGTACTAATTGTTGGGGATTTTAATATCCACGTAGACAATGAAAAAGACGCATTGGGATTGGCATTTAGAGACATTCTAAACTCTATTGGAGTTAGACAACACGTATCAGGACCCACTCATCGCCTTAATCATACTTTAGATCTAATAATGTCACATGGAATAAATGTTGATACTGTTAAAATTCTGCAGCAGAGCGATGACATCTCAGATCATTACCTAATATCATGTATACTTAATTTACCTAAGGCTGCAAAGCCATCCCCTCGCTTCAAATATGGCAGGACGATAACCGCTGCGACTAAAGATTGCTTTGTACATAATCTTCCTCATCAGTTCCATCTCCTCAGCATTACAGATAGCCAAGATGAACTTGATGCTGCAACCGAAACTATGGACTCTATCCTTACTAGCACTTTAGACATAGTTGCTCCCCGGCGCTTAAAGAAGATTAAAGCAAATAATCCAACGCCGTGGTACAACGAGCACACTCGGGCCCTTAAAACAGCAGCCAGAAAAATGGAGCGCAGCTGGAAGAAAACAAAACTGGAGGTTTTTCGCAATTTGTGGAAAGAGAGCATACAGAAAGGCCATAAAAACTGCTAGATCTGCTTATTTCTCATCTCTTTTAGAAGAAAACAAACACAACCCTAAGTATTTATTCGATACAGTGGCTAAATTATCAAAAAATAAAGCTTCAGCTTCTGATGTTTGTAAACAACACAGCAGTAATGACTTTATGAACTTCTTTACTAGTAAGATTGATAATATTAGGAATAAAATGATAACCATGCAGCCGTCTATTACAGTATCACTTCAGACAGAGCATTGTAGGGTCACTGAGGAAAAATTACACTCATTCACTGCTATAGGAGGAGAAGAACTGGCTAAACTTGTAAAATCATCAAAATCAACAACATGTATGCTTGACCCTATACCGACTAGGCTATTAAAAGAGATACTTCCAGAGGTCATAGATCCTCTGCTTAATATCATTAATTCATCTTTGACATTAGGATATGTACCGAAAACTTTTAAGTTGGCTATAATTAAACCACTTATTAAAAAAACACAACTTGATCCTAAAGAATTAGTCAATTACAGGCCAATCTCGAATCTACCGTTTCTATCAAAAATACTAGAAAAGGCCGTGTCTTCACAATTATGTTCTTTTTTAGAAAGAAATGGTATCTGTGAGGATTTCCAGTCAGGATTTAGACCGTATCATAGCACTGAGACTGCTCTAATTAGAGTTACAAATGATTTACTCTTATCATCTGATCGTGGTTGTATCTCTCTATTAGTGTTACTCGATCTTAGCGCTGCATTTGATACTATCGATCACAATATTCTTCTGAATAGACTCGAGTTATGTTGGCATTAGTGGAACTGCTTTGGCATGGTTTAAATCATACTTATCTGACCGTTATCAGTTTGTAGCAGTAAATGAAGAGATGTCACACCGATCACAAGTTCAGTATGGGGTACCGCAAGGCTCAGTGTTAGGACCGTTGCTTTTCACCCTGTATATGCTACCACTGGGAGATATCATTAGGAAACATGGCGTTAGTTTTCATTGTTATGCTGACGATACTCAGCTCTATATTTCCTCACGCCCGGATGAAACCTACCAATTCACAAGATTAACAGAATGCATAGCTGATATAAAAAATTGGATGAATAGTAATTTTCTGCAACTTAATTCAGATAAAACTGAATTTTTAATTATTGGACAGAAAAGCTCCACAAGTAGTAACCGAGAATACTGTCTAACACTTGATGACTGCTCTGTCAAGCCCTCGTCGTCAGTGAGGAACCTGGGTGTGCTCTTTGATACCAATCTTTCATTTGAAAGCCACGTTTCTAGCATCTGTAAAACCGCATTCTATCATCTTAAAAATATATCTAAATTACGGCACATGCTTTCAATGCAAAATGCTGAACAGTTAGTACATGCGTTCATGAGCTCAAGGCTAGATTATTGTAATGCTCTACTGGGTGGTTGCCCTGCTCGCTTAATAAACAAACTCCAGCTAGTCCAAAATGCAGCAGCTAGAGTTCTTACTAGAACCAGGAAGTATGATCATATTAGTCCAGTTCTGTCAACACTGCACTGGCTCCCTATTAAACATCGCATACATTTTAAAATCTTGCTTATTACTTACAAAGCACTAAATAGTTTAGCTCCCCGGTACTTAAGCGAGCTCTTAACGCATTATACCCCATCACGTCGATTGCGGTCTCAAAACTCTGGCCAGTTGATAATACCTAGAATATCTAAATCAACTGCAGGCGGTCGATCATTTTCCTATTTAGCTCCTAAATTGTGGAATAGTCTTCCTAGCATTGTTCGGGAAGCAGACACACTCTGTCAGTTTAAATCTAGACTAAAAACACATCTCTTTACTATGGCATACACATAGAACATTTTTAACTTTCATTATTCAATTCAATTGACTGATTGTTAGGCTGCATTAACTAGGTCAGCCGGAACCGGGAACACTTCCCATAACACCTGATGTACTCGTTACATCATAAAAAGAGTGACATCTACGCTAATGTTAGTCTCTCTGTTTATCCCGAGGTTTATCCCGGATCTGGGCCCTGTCCGGATCGGATGGTGGACCTGCCTGGACATGACCAACGCATCCTGGAGTGTCTGCTGAGCCGTGTCAAATGGTGTCTCCTCCGAATTTGCCTCACTGGCACGACATGCTCAAAACCCGTCTTCGGCGCAATAATTCCGATCTTTCATGTATTCATACTCTTGTGTAATTGACGCCCCATCCTAAATAAATCTGTCTCTTCCGTGATACCCTGAAAATTTTGAATAATCCGATCTAATATGATTTCCGACCTGTAAGGTTGCCAGAATAATAATCTTACACGGTGTGTTAATAGGCCAGAGGAGAACTGGCACCCCGACTGAGTCTGGTTTCTCCCAAGGTTTATTTTTCTCCATCATGCCCCGATGGAGTTTTGGTTCCTTGCCACTGTCGCCTTTGGCTTGGCTTGCTCAGTTGGGGACACTAAAAATATGATTAAAGTTATTCAACTTATTATACAAATAAAATATATGAATTAGGTCTTATTTAATTCTATAAACTATAATACTGATCTGCCAACATTGTCGCTATATGATAAATTAAAATAAGCTGATAACATCACTGTTTTCCCCAGTACGGCTGTACAGCCAAATCTAATTTTGTCGCAATATTATCCTGTTTGACACTGTGAAGCTGCTTTGACACAATCGTGATTGTAAAAGCGCTATATAAATAAAGTTGATTGATTGATATATTACTTAATCTAATCATATATAATCTTCATTAGTTTCTGATGCAGTGATCATTAATAAATGCTTTAGTTCTTCATAAGTCATACATTAACTCATGATTATCTGCAATAGTTAAGCATGAATTAATGCATATTAGTGCACCCGTCTAGTAAAGTGTTACTGAAATATATATATATATATATATATATATATATATATATATATATATATATATATATTAGAGATGCACCAATTGCAATTTTCTTGCTTGATTCCGTTTTCAGATTTTTTTGTGAGATTGGCCGATACCGATTTTTGCAGATTCCGATTTTCTTTCTAAGAACTATAAGTGACACCATATACAAACAAAAATCCACTTTTTCTTCAAAGCAAATTTTTTTTTTTATTATAAAATAAATTAGTAATAATTACAATAGGATCTTCTCTCACTTAAACAACTCTCAAAAAATAAGTGTTCTGTGCCAGGAAAGAATAATTGAAAATCAGTTCCTTTATGAAACTTGTTGTACAAAAGTCACTGAGATGTTTTAAGATATGCTTTCCGTTAAAACAACTCAAACATTTGGACTAGCGTAAGCCTTGTCTGTGAAACCAGGGGTAAACATTTAGTCTATAATTCCTAATGAATATTGGTTACATTGCCAAAGGGGTAAGAAAAATAATACTGCTTCTGTTTGAAATATTGTTTCTTTTTTCTGTCCCAAACAGAAACAAGATTATTCATCAGCAGATAGCTTTGCTTGTTTTAAGCAAAAACTCACTTCAGTTTGATTTCCCCCAACCCCCAGAAAACAACAAAAAATATCTTATGTCATTTTACTTATATAGTAAAAGCATTTTGATTGAAGATTTTTTTTAAATATTTGATGTTTGCAGTGTAGTTAGTTAAAATGATTTAAAATAATAGTGTAGAACCATATTGGTATGCCTACCCTACTATACAAATAGTTTATGCAGACGTAAACCTGTTTTGGAAATAACACTGCTACAGCCTAGGATTTGATATTAAGACCTTTGCATTTTGTATTTCTTTGGTTGCTTTATTTTAGAGCCACGGAAGGTTTAATAAACTTACCAATATCGCTGCACTTTGTTACAAATTGAATGCCCTCCTCATGTCCACAATATTGCTTCTCGTCACTTGACATGATGAAGGAAATTCCTCAAATAGCCAGTAGTTTCAGCTGCACGCCTAATGTTTTAAGTGTCACTCCAGACTGTTTACTCTTTCTTTCAGACCCTAAAAAGTGGGTGGAGCACTACTTAAAGCTCCATACCCTTTACAGCATAAGAACAACTGCAGCTCTACGCACAACATTTGACACATGAAGAGTTTTGAGATGACAGTGCTGAAACCAGAGCCTATTCGAGGCAGGGCTATTTTTAGAAGGTGAACTGAAGAACATTTCATTAAAGTGAGTTTGACTGTTTTTTTTTTGGAATAACTAAACAATAACGAAATGCTTTTAAATAGACTTTGTATTTTCTTTTGGGCAGGAAATATTATTTAGTTAATTTGATTATCACTTAAGTAGAAAAAAAGTTTGTGCACAGAGTGACTACATTCACAGTTTTTTGGTTCAATATATGCTTGTCAGAGTAAGCCTGCCATGGAACTGGTTAGATATAATGGTTAGTGCATTCAAACAAATGTGTCTGCATCTTCTTTTGTGTTTCTCTCTAAAAGTAAATTATTTTAATGTGGTCTGAAAACATTTACAGCTTTGTGTACGTCGACCTACAATCAAAACCAGATACTTGATCTGTACCAGTATATCCAAGGAGGTTGGAAAAGTAAACCAAACACAGTAGGTGCTTTTTAGCATCAGCTTCTGCAAATCTTCTGTAATGTACCGCTTCGGATCACTAACATATGATTTCCTTTTGTTGATTTAATTTGAATGCAATGTGTCCTGAAAACTCGTTAAATTCGCACAAGTCAATCTTGTTTTAAATCTAACATCATAAAATTAGGTCAGGCAATTACAGCATATTATTAATTGCAATAAACAAAGAATTGGACACCAAATTTAACAGCAATATTTAGCAGTTCATGTTATTGCTGTATTCTTTTTAATGGGAAAATAGTTATCAAAATCTATTTCTTGTTATCTGCCAAACTTTGTAGGTTTGTATAAATTAGACCATGTATATTGTGAGACATTAGAAGTGGCTTAGCCTCATGTACGCAGACATTTGACAAGAATAAATAACAGCTTTAAACACCCACTCAGCTCACTGATCAGTGTTTTGTTCAATCTTAGGTTTAGGGGCAGATTAATCTAGAATCAATTTTGCAACATTATCAAACCTGTGAATTCAAGATTGCTGTGATTTCAGCATCTGGATTTTAATGTTTACAAACACAAACAGATATTCCTTTGTCTGTGAGGCAGATTAAGATAAAGTCTATGAAATTTAAAATAATATTACTATGTGCAATTTTTTTAACTTCTCAAATATTTTATAAAAGCCATCATGAAAGTAAAATTTTGCTGGTCTGTTCTCCTATATTGTGCCGTATCGCTTATCAAACAAGAACAAATGTAGGGCAGGGCTTGATTGTGTCTGTGAGGAATTGATTGGATGGTTGTGGTTTGCTATTGGGGGAGCTCATGTGAGTGACAGGTTGCCCCACCCTCGTCCTCAGAGAAGAGATGTTGCTGTTATTCAGATTAATTAATTAATAATTAACTGATGACTCTGTGCCTCATTTACAAAACAAAATGCTATGAATAAAACATATAATCATCCGAAATTATCCAGGACTCAATTCTAAAAATCCATCCACTTGTTTCTGATGCTGGGATCTTTTAAAGTCTATACAGAGACAAACAAAAAGACAGCTGTTTAAACTGGGTGATAAAAGTGAAAGTTCTTCCACTTTTCCATTTTTCCTGTAGTCAGCAGACTGAAGCTCGTGGAGTGTGATAAAAAAGAACAAACATCTGTATACTGTATCAGTGTAGACAGCGTCGGTCATTATAATCTGAACACACATCTGTATCAGTTCAGTTCAGTTTCAGTTTATTGTCCCCTAAGGGAAACTTGTCTTACAGCCAGGTAAACACACAGGTAGCACAACAGGTAAACACCACATACACATACAAATAACAATACAAACTATTTAATTAAAAACACTGTTACATACACTACTACTCGTCTAATTCAAGAACTATGCAAGTTTAACAACCGAATTGCACTTGGTATAAAAGAGTTCTTTGTCCTATTGGATTTAAAACGAGGGACTCTGAATCTCCGACCTAAGGGGAGGACCTCAAAAGAACAATGAAGGGGGTGATTTACACAGTCCAATATGGCATCTGCTTTCCTCATAACCTGCCTCTCATAAATATTTGTCAAGGAAACCTGTGGGCAGCCTATTAACTTACCAGCCACTTTTACAATATAGCTGAGGTTATTTTTCTCCCTCAGGCTGATGCCCCCATACCAGGCAATAAAAGCAAAAGTAAGGACAGATTCATTAAGATTAATGAATTTAATCTTATTTTAAGATTTATAAAATAAAGACAAGATAACCGTATCAACATTAAATATACCGTATCAGTGTAGACAGCATCAGTCATTATAATCTGAACACACATCTGTATACCGTATCAGTGTAGACAGCGTCAGTCATTATAATCTGAACACACATCTGTATACTGTATCAGTGTAGACAGCATCAGTCATTATAATCTGAACACACATCTGTATACCGTATCAGTGTAGACAGCATCAGTCATTATAATCTGAACACACATCTGTATACCGTATCAGTGTAGACAGCATCAGTCATTATAATCTGAACACACATCTGTATACCGTATCAGTGTAGACAGCGTCAGTCATTATAATCTGAACACACATCTGTATACCGTATCAGTGTAGACAGCGTCAGTCATTATAATCTGAACACACATCTGTATACTGTATCAGTGTAGACAGCATCAGTCATTATAATCTGAACACACATCTGTATACCGTATCAGTGTAGACAGCATCAGTCATTATAATCTGAACACACATCTGTATACCGTATCAGTGTAGACAGCGTCAGTCATTATAATCTGAACACACATCTGTATACCGTATCAGTGTAGACAGCATCAGTCATTATAATCTGAACACACATCTGTATACCGTATCAGTGTAGACAGCGTCAGTCATTATAATCTGAACACACATCTGTATACCGTATCAGTGTAGACAGCGTCAGTCATTATTATCTGATCACACATCTGTATACTGTATCAGTGTAGACAGCATCAGTGTTTCTAATGGCTTCTGTTTGCTTTTGAAGCAACGCTCACATCCACTGTAGGCAAATGTCAGCCACTAGGCGACTGAATCCCACTGGGTGGAGCTCACAGTACAGTGATGTAACTACTGTTCCATATCTTGCTCAGGATGCAGGCATATGCAAAGGTATTTACCCACTTAATGTCACAGATCCTGCAATATTAATATGAGAGCAGTTTTGTACCTTGATTCAGAAAATGCTTTGGTGAACTAACATGAACAAACAATTAACTGCTGTATTTTAAAATAAATAAAGTTAACAAGACAAAGACAAAATATTACTCTATTTAATTGTGGTGGTATTTATATTTCCTTATGCTTTGCCATATGTTTTTTTGAAATGCTTATTTATAATTGCAAAATTGTGATGTACACAGATATGTGTGAGATTAATGCTACAGTCCCACCTAAAAAGACCATAGATCCTCGACTAAAAAATGATCCACCGTCTAAGAGAAAGTGCAGCAATGACATTTATACCATGGTCTGTTTAAATACTCGAATTTGATTGTCTGGAAGGTGTGCAGTAAAACCGTTTAATGCACAGGCAGTCCCAGTCAGTTTGATTACAGTTTGAAATGAATCCGCCACAATAAACATTTGTAACCATAGTAACACAGTAACACTTGCAAACGACAGTGGCAGTATCAACCTTAGATATGTATACGTATACATATCTGTGGTATTAACATTAAGCGACATGACATGTGACACACAGAAGCCAATGGCACATGTCACTATGCGTATTGGCACATCTGTGGAAAATGCGGCCTTCATTGGCATATGCCAGTAGATAATGGCATATGTCACTGACATTATCGCGACACACTGACACACACACACACACACCTGAATGACACAGAGTCGCGGAACATGTGATTAATTAGTTCAAATAAAGATTGGTTATTAACGTTACTGTAGTGAAGCAGAGCAGGAGCGAGTGATGAGCTGAGCACGGCTGCTGGAGCGATTGGTTATTAACGTTACTGTAGTGAAGCAGATCAGGAGCGAGTGTTGAGGAGCTGAGCACGGCCGCTGGAGCGATTGGTTATTAACGTTACTGTAGTGAAGCAGAGCAGGACCGACTGTTGAGGAGCTGAGCACGGCTGCTGGAGCGATTGGTTATTAACGTTACTGTAGTGTAAAGCAGAGCAGGACCGAGTGTTGAGGAGCTGAGCACGGCCGCTGGAGCGATTGGTTATTAACGTTACTGTAGTGAAGCAGAGCAGGAGCGAGTGTTGAGGAGCTGAGCACGGCCGCTGTAGCGATTGGTTATTAACGTTACTGTAGTGAAGCAGAGCAGGAGCGAGTGTTGTGGAGCTGATCACGGCTGCTGTAGTGATTGGTTATTAACGTTACTGTAGTGTAAAGCAGAGCAGGAACGAGTGTTGAGGAGCTGAGCACGGCTGCTGTGGCGATTGGTTATTAACGTTGCTGTAGTGAAGCAGAGCAGGAGCGAGTGTTGAGGAGCTGAGCACGGCTGCTGGAGCGATTGGTTATTAACGTTACTGTAGTGAAGCAGAGCAGGACCGAGTGTTGTGGAGCTGATCACGGCTGCTGTAGCGATTGGTTATTAACGTTACTGTAGTGAAGAAGAGCAGGAGCGAGTGTTGAGGAGCTGAGCACGGCCGCTGGAGCGATTGGTTATTAACGTTACTGTAGTCTAAAGCAGAGCAGGAGCGAGTGTTGAGGAGCTGAGCACGGCCGCTGGAGCGATTGGTTATTAACGTTACTGTAGTCTAAAGCAGAGCAGGACCAAGTGTTGTGGAGCTGATCACGGCTGCTGTAGCGATTGGTTATTAACGTTACTGTAGTAAAGCAGAGCAGGAGCGAGTGTTGAGGAGCTGAGCACGGCTGCTGGAGCGATTGGTTATTAACGTTACTGTAGTGTAAAGCAGAGCAGGAGCGAGTGTTGAGGAGCTGAGCACGGCTGCTGGAGCGATTGGTTATTAACGTTACTGTAGTGAAGCAGAGCAGGACCGAGTGTTGTGGAGCTGATCACGGCTGCTGTAGCGATTGGTTATTAACGTTACTGTAGTAAAGCAGAGCAGGAGCGAGTGTTGAGGAGCTGAGCACGGCCGCTGGAGCGATTGGTTATTAACGTTACTGTAGTGTAAAGCAGAGCAGGAGCGAGTGTTGAGGAGCTGAGCACGGCCGCTGGAGCGATTGGTTATTAACGTTACTGTAGTGAAGCAGAGCAGGAGCGAGTGTTGAGGAGCTGAGCACGGCTGCTGGGGCGATTGGTTATTAACGTTACTGTAGTGAAGCAGAGCAGGACCGAGTGTTGTGGAGCTGAGCACGGCTGCTGGAGCGATTGGTTATTAACGTTACTGTAGTAAAGCAGACCAGGAGCGAGTGTTGTGGAGCTGAGCACGGCTGCTGGAGCGATTTGTTATTAACGTTAATGTAGTGAAGCAGAGCAGGAGCGAGTGTTGAGGAGCTGAGCACGGCTGCTGGAGCGATTTGTTATTAACGTTACTGTAGTGAAGCAGAGCAGGAGTGAGTGTTGAGGAGCTGAGCACGGCCGCTGGAGCGATTGGTTATTAACGTTATTGTAGTGAAGCAGAGCAGGACCGAGTGTTGAGGAGCTGAGCACGGCTGCTGGAGCGATTGGTTATTAACGTTACTGGTGTGAAGCAGAGCAGGAGCGAGTGTTGTGGAGCTGAACACGGCTGCTGGAGCGATTGGTTATTAACGTTACTGTAGTGAAGCAGAGCAGGAGCGAGTGTTGAGGAGCTGAGCACGGCTGCTGGAGCGATTGGTTATTAACGTTACTGTAGTGTAAAGCAGAGCAGGAGCGAGTGTTGAGGAGCTGAGCACGGCTGCTGGAGCGATTGGTTATTAACGTTACTGTAGTGTAAAGCAGAGCAGGACCGAGTGTTGAGGAGCTGAGCACAGCTGCTGGAGCGATTGGTTATTAACGTTACAGTAGTGAAGCAAAGCAGGAGCGAGTGTTGTGGAGCTGAGCACGGCCGCTGGAGCGATTGGTTATTAACGTTACTGTAGTGAAGCAGAGCAGGAAAGAGTGTTGTGGAGCTGAGCACGGCTGCTGGAGCGATTTGTTATTAACGTTAATGTAGTGAAGCAGAGCAGGAGCGAGTGTTGTGGAGCTGAGCACGGCCGCTGGAGCGATTGGTTATTAACGTTACTGTAGTGAAGCAGAGCAGGAGCGAGTGTTGAGGAGCTGAGCACGGCCGCTGTAGCGATTGGTTATTAACGTTACTGTAGTGAAGCAGAACAGGAGCGAGTGTTGAGGAGCTGATCACGGCTGCTGTAGCGATTGGTTATTATCGTTACTGTAGTAAAGCAGAGCAGGACCGAGTGTTGTGGAGCTGAGCACGGCTGCTGGAGCGATTGGTTATTAACGTTACTGTAGTGAAGCAGAGCAGGAGCGAGTGTTGAGGAGCTGAGCATGGCTGCTGGAGCGATTGGTTATTAACGTTACTGTAGTGTAAAGCAGAGCAGGACCGAGTGTTCTGGAGCTGAGCACGGCTGCTGGAGCGATTGGTTATTAACGTTACTGTAGTAAAGCAGAGCAGGACCGAGTGTTGAGGAGCTGAGCACGGCCGCTGGAGCGACTGGTTATTAACGTTACTGTAGTGAAGCAGAGCAGAAGCGAGTGTTGAGGAGCTGAGCACGGCCGCTGGAGCGATTGGTTATTAACGTTACTGTAGGAAAGCAGAGCAGGAGCGAGTGTTGTGGAGCTGAGCACGGCTGCTGGAGCGATTGGTTATTAACGTTACTGTAGTGAAGCAGAGCAGGAGCGAGTGTTGAGGAGCTGAGCACAGCTGCTGGAGCGATTGGTTATTAACGTTACTGTAGTGAAGCAGAGCAGGACCAAGTGTTGAGGAGCTGAGCACGGCTGCTGGAGCGATTGGTTATTAACGTTACTGTGTTGAAGCAGAGCAGGAACAAGTGTTGAGGAGCTGAGCACGGCTGCTGGAGTGATTGGTTATTAACGTTACTGTAGTAAAGCAGAGCAGGACCGAGAGTTGTGGAACTGAGCACGGCTGCTGGAGCGATTGGTTATTAACGTTACTGTAGTGAAGCAGAGCACGAGCGAGTGTTGAGGAGCTGAGCACGGCTGCTGGAGCGATTGGTTATTAACGTTATTGTAGTGAAGCAGAGCAGGACCGAGTGTTGAGGAGCTGAGCACGGCCGCTGGAGCGACTGGTTATTAACGTTACTGTAGTGAAGCAGAGCAGAAGCGAGTGTTGAGGAGCTGAGCACGGCCGCTGGAGCGATTGGTTATTAACGTTACTGTAGGAAAGCAGAGCAGGAGCGAGTGTTGTGGAGCTGAGCACGGCTGCTGGAGCGATTGGTTATTAACGTTACTGTAGTGAAGCAGAGCAGGAGCGAGTGTTGAGGAGCTGAGCACGGCCGCTGGAGTGATTGGTTATTAACGTTACTGTAGTAAAGCAGAGCAGGACCGAGAGTTGTGGAACTGAGCACGGCTGCTGGAGCTATTGGTTATTAACGTTACTGTAGTGTAAAGCAGAACAGGAGCGAGTGTTCGGGAGCTGAGCACGGCCGCTGGAGCGATTGGTTATTAACTTTACTGTAGTAAAGCAGAGCAGGACCGAGTGTTGAGGAGCTGAGCACGGCCGCTGGAGCGATTGGTTATTTACGTTACTGTAGTGAAGCAGAGCAGGGCCGAGTGTTGAGGACCTGAGCACGGCCGCTGGAGCGATTGGTTATTAACGTTACTGTAGTGTAAAGCAGAGCAGGAGCGAGTGTTGAGGAGCTGAGCACGGCCGCTTGAGCGATTGGTTATTAACGTTACTGTAGTGAAGCAGAGCAGGACCGAGTGTTGTGGAGCTGAGCACGGCCGCTGGAGCGATTGGTTATTAACGTTACTGTAGTGAAGCAGAGTGGGAGCGAGTGTTGAGGAGCTGAGCACGGCTGCGGAGCAATTGGTTATTAACGTTACTGTAGTGAAGCAGAGCAGGAGCGAGTGTATTGGAGCTGAGCACGGCCGCTGGAGCGATTGGTTATATACGTTACTGTAGTGAAGCAGAGCAGGACCGAGTGTTGAGGAGCTGAGCACGGCTGCTGGAGCGATTGGTTATTAACGTTACTGTAGTGAAGCAGAGCAGGAGCGAGTGTTGTGGAGCTGAGCACGGCTGCTGGAGCGATTGGTTATTAACGTTACTGTAGTGAAGCAGAGCAGGAGCGAGTGTTGAGGAGCTGAGCATGGCCGCTGGAGCGATTGGTTATTAACGTTACTGTAGTGAAGCAGAGCAGGAGCGAGTGTTGAGGAGCTGAGCACGGCTGCTGGAGCGATTGGTTATTAACGTTACTGTAGTGTAAAGCAGAGCAGGAGCGAGTGTTGAGGAGCTGAGCACGGCTGCTGGAGCGATTGGTTATTAACGTTACTGTATTGAAGCAGAGCAGGAGCGAGTGTTGAGGAGCTGAGCACGGCTGCTGGAGCGATTGGTTATTAACGTTACTGTAGTGAAGCAGAGCAGGAGCGAGTGTTGAGGAGCTGAGCACGGCTGCTGGAGTGATTGGTTATTAACGTTATTGAAGCAGAGCAGGAGCGAGTGTTGTGGAGCTGAGCACGGCCGCTGGAGCGATTGGTTATTAACGTTACTGTAGTGAAGCAGAGCAGGAGCGAGTGTTGAGGAGCTGAGCACGGCCGCTGTAGCGATTGGTTATTAACGTTACTGTAGTGAAGCAGAGCAGGAGCGAGTGTTGTGGAGCTGATCACGGCTGCTGTAGCGATTGGTTATTAACGTTACTGTAGTGTAAAGCAGAGCAGGAACGAGTGTTGAGGAGCTGAGCACGGCTGCTGTGGCGATTGGTTATTAACGTTGCTGTAGTGAAGCAGAGCAGGAGCGAGTGTTGAGGAGCTGAGCACGGCTGCTGGAGCGATTGGTTATTAACGTTACTTTAGTGAAGCAGAGCAGGACCGAGTGTTGAGGAGCTGAGCACGGCTGCTGGAGCGATTGGTTATTAACGTTACTGTAGTGAAGCAGAGCAGGACCGAGTGTTGTGGAGCTGATCACGGCTGCTGTAGCGATTGGTTATTAACGTTACTGTAGTAAAGCAGAGCAGGAGCGAGTGTTGAGGAGCTGAGCACGGCCGCTGGAGCGATTGGTTATTAACGTTACTGTAGTGAAGCAGAGCAGGACCGAGTGTTGAGGAGCTGAGCATGGCTGCTGGAGCGATTTGTTATTAACGTTACTGTAGTGTAAAGCAGAGCAGGAGCGAGTGTTGAGGAGCTGAGCACGGCCGCTGGAGCGATTGGTTATTAACGTTACTGTAGTGTAAAGCAGAGCAGGAGCGAGTGTTGAGGAGCTGAGCACGGCCGCTGGAGCGATTTGTTATTAACGTTACTGTAGTGAAGCAGAGCAGGAGCGAGTGTTGAGGAGCTGAGCACGGCTGCTGGAGCGATTGGTTATTAACGTTACTGTAGTGAAGCAGAGCAGGAGCGAGTGTTGAGGAGCTGAGCACGGCTGCTGGGGCGATTGGTTATTAACGTTACTGTAGTGAAGCAGAGCAGGACCGAGTGTTGTGGAGCTGAGCACGGCTGCTGGAGCGATTGGTTATTAACGTTACTGTCGTAAAGCAGAGCAGGACCGAGTGTGTTGAGGAGCTGAGCACGGCCGCTGGAGCGATTGGTTATTAACGTTACTGTAGTAAAGCAGACCAGGAGCGAGTGTTGAGGAGCTGAGCACGGCTGCTGGAGCGATTTGTTATTAACGTTAATGTAGTGAAGCAGAGCAGGAGCGAGTGTTGAGGAGCTGAGCACGGCTGCTGGAGCGATTTGTTATTAACGTTACTGTAGTGAAGCAGAGCAGGAGTGAGTGTTGAGGAGCTGAGCACGGCCGCTGGAGCGATTGGTTATTAACGTTATTGTAGTGAAGCAGAGCAGGACCGAGTGTTGAGGAGCTGAGCACGGCTGCTGGAGCGATTGGTTATTAACGTTACTGGTGTGAAGCAGAGCAGGAGCGAGTGTTGTGGAGCTGAACACGGCTGCTGGAGCGATTGGTTATTAATGTTACTGTAGTGTAAAGCAGACCAGGAGCGAGTGTTGTGGAGCTGAGCACGGCTGCTGGAGCGATTTGTTATTAACGTTAATGTAGTGAAGCAGAGCAGGAGCGAGTGTTGAGGAGCTGAGCACGGCTGCTGGAGCGATTTGTTATTAACGTTACTGTAGCGAAGCAGAGCAGGAGCGAGTGTTGAGGAGCTGAGCACGGCTGCTGGGGCGATTGGTTATTAACGTTACTGTAGTGAAGCAGAGCAGGACCGAGTGTTGTGGAGCTGAGCACGGCTGCTGGAGCGATTGGTTATTAACGTTACTGTCGTAAAGCAGAGCAGGACCGAGTGTGTTGAGGAGCTGAGCACGGCCGCTGGAGCGATTGGTTATTAACGTTACTGTAGTAAAGCACACCAGGAGCGAGTGTTGTGGAGCTGAGCACGGCTGCTGGAGCGATTTGTTATTAACGTTAATGTAGTGAAGCAGAGCAGGAGCGAGTGTTGAGGAGCTGAGCACGGCTGCTGGAGCGATTTGTTATTAACGTTACTGTAGTGAAGCAGAGCAGGAGTGAGTGTTGAGGAGCTGAGCACGGCCGCTGGAGCGATTGGTTATTAACGTTATTGTAGTGAAGCAGAGCAGGACCGAGTGTTGAGGAGCTGAGCACGGCTGCTGGAGCGATTGGTTATTAACGTTACTGGTGTGAAGCAGAGCAGGAGCGAGTGTTGTGGAGCTGAACACGGCTGCTGGAGCGATTGGTTATTAACGTTACTGTAGTGAAGCAGAGCAGGACCAAGTGTTGAGGAGCTGAGCACGGCTGCTGGAGCGATTGGTTATTAACGTTACTGTGTTGAAGCAGAGCAGGAACAAGTGTTGAGGAGCTGAGCACGGCTGCTGGAGTGATTGGTTATTAACGTTACTGTAGTAAAGCAGAGCAGGACCGAGAGTTGTGGAACTGAGCACGGCTGCTGGAGCTATTGGTTATTAACGTTACTGTAGTGTAAAGCAGAACAGGAGCGAGTGTTCGGGAGCTGAGCACGGCCGCTGGAGCGATTGGTTATTAACGTTACTGTAGTAAAGCAGAGCAGGACCGAGTGTTGAGGAGCTGAGCACGGCCGATGAAGTGGAATGGTTATTAACGTTACTGTAGTGAAGCAGAGCAGGGCCGAGTGTTGAGGACCTGAGCACGGCCGCTGGAGCGATTGGTTATTAACGTTACTGTAGTGAAGCAGAGCAGGAGCGAGTGTTGAGGAGCTGAGCACGGCCGCTTGAGCGATTGGTTATTAACGTTACTGTAGTGTAAAGCAGAGCAGGAGCGAGTGTTGAGGAGCTGAGCACGGCCGCTTGAGCGATTGGTTATTAACGTTACTGTAGTGAAGCAGAGCAGGAGCGAGTGTTGAGGAGCTGAGCACGGCCGCTGGAGCGATTGGTTATTAACGTTACTGTAGTGTAAAGCAGAGCAGGAGCGAGTGTTGAGGAGCTGAGCACGGCCGCTTGAGCGATTGGTTATTAACGTTACTGTAGTGAAGCAGAGCAGGACCGAGTGTTGTGGAGCTGAGCACGGCCGCTGGAGCGATTGGTTATTAACGTTACTGTAGTGAAGCAGAGTGGGAGCGAGTGTTGAGGAGCTGAGCACGGCTGCGGAGCAATTGGTTATTAACGTTACTGTAGTGAAGCAGAGCAGGAGCGAGTGTATTGGAGCTGAGCACGGCCGCTGGAGCGATTGGTTATATACGTTACTGTAGTGAAGCAGAGCAGGACCGAGTGTTGAGGAGCTGAGCACGGCTGCTGGAGCGATTGGTTATTAACGTTACTGTAGTGTAAAGCAGAGCAGGACCGAGTGTTGTGGAGCTGAGCACGGCCGCTGGAGCGATTGCTTATTAACGTTACTGTAGTGAAGCAGAGCAGGAGCGAGTGTTGTGGAGCTGAGCACGGCTGCAGGAGCGATTGGTTATTAACGTTACTGTAGTGAAGCAGAGCAGGAGCGAGTGTTGTGGAGCTGAGCACGGGTGCTGGAGCGATTGGTTATTAACGTTACTGTAGTGAAGCAGAGCAGGAGCGAGTGTTGAGGAGCTGAGCATGGCCGCTGGAGCGATTGGTTATTAACGTTACTGTAGTGAAGCAGAGCAGGAGCGAGTGTTGAGGAGCTGAGCACGGCCGCTGGAGCGATTGGTTATTAACGTTACTGTAGTGAAGCAGAGCAGGACCGAGTGTTGTGGAGCTGAGCACGGCCGCTGGAGCGATTGGTTATTAACGTTACTGTAGTGAAGCAGAGCAGGAGCGAGTGTTGAGGAGCTGAGCACGGCTGCTGGAGCGATTGGTTATTAACGTTACTGTAGTGTAAAGCAGAGCAGGAGCGAGTGTTGAGGAGCTGAGCACGGCTGCTGGAGCGATTGGTTATTAACGTTACTGTAGTGAAGCAGAGCAGGAGCGAGTGTTGAGGAGCTGAGCACGGCTGCTGGAGTGATTGGTTATTAACGTTATTGAAGCAGAGCAGGAGCGAGTGTTGAGGAGCTGAGCACGGCTGCTGGAGCGATTGGTTATTAACGTTACTGTAGTGAAGCAGAGCAGGAGCGAGTGTTGAGGAGCTGAGCACGGCCGCTGGAGCGATTGGTTATTAACGTTACTGTAGTGAAGCAGAGCAGGACCGAGTGTTGAGGAGCTGAGCACGGCCGCTGGAGCAATTTGTTATTAACGTTACTGTAGTGAAGCAGAGCAGGATCGAGTGTTGAGGAGCTGAGCACGGCCGCTGGAGCGATTGGTTATTAACGTTACTGTAGTGAAGCAGAGCAGGAGCGAGTGTTGAAGAGCTGAGCATGGCTGCTGGAGTGATTGGTTATTAACGTTACTGTAGTGAAGCAGAGCAGGAGTGAGTGTTGTGGAGCTGAGCACGGCTGCTGGAGCGATTGGTTATTAACATTACTGTAGTGAAGCAGAGCAGGAGCGAGTGTTGAGGAGCTGAGCACGGCCGCTGGAGCGATTGGTTATTAACGTTACTGTAGTGAAGCAGAGCAGGACCGAGTGTTGAGGAGCTGAGCACGGCCGCTGGAGCGATTGGTTATTAACGTTATTGCAGTGTAAAGCAGAGCAGGAGCGAGTGTTGAGGAGCTAAGCACGGCTGCTGGAGCGATTGGTTATTAACGTTACTGTAGTGAAGCAGAGCAGGAGCGAGTGTTGAGGAGCTGAGCACGGCTGCTGGAGCGATTGGTTATTAACGTTACTGTAGTGAAGCAGAGCAGGACCGAGTGTTGTGGAGCTGATCACGGCTGCTGTAGCGATTGGTTATTAACGTTACTGTAGTGTAAAGCAGAGCAGGAGCGAGTGTTGAGGAGCTGAGCACGGCCGCTGGAGCGATTGGTTATTAACGTTACTGTAGTGTAAAGCAGAGCAGGAGCGAGTGTTGAGGAGCTGAGCACGGCCGCTGGAGCGATTTGTTATTAACGTTACTGTAGTGAAGCAGAGCAGGAGCGAGTGTTGAGGAGCTGAGCACGGCTGCTGGAGCGATTGGTTATTAACGTTACTGTAGTGAAGCAGAGCAGGAGCGAGTGTTGAGGAGCTGAGCACGGCTGCTGGGGCGATTGGTTATTAACGTTACTGTAGTGAAGCAGAGCAGGACCGAGTGTTGTGGAGCTGAGCACGGCTGCTGGAGCGATTGGTTATTAACGTTACTGTCGTAAAGCAGAGCAGGACCGAGTGTGTTGAGGAGCTGAGCACGGCCGCTGGAGCGATTGGTTATTAACGTTACTGTAGTAAAGCAGACCAGGAGCGAGTGTTGAGGAGCTGAGCACGGCTGCTGGAGCGATTTGTTATTAACGTTAATGTAGTGAAGCAGAGCAGGAGCGAGTGTTGAGGAGCTGAGCACGGCTGCTGGAGCGATTTGTTATTAACGTTACTGTAGTGAAGCAGAGCAGGAGTGAGTGTTGAGGAGCTGAGCACGGCCGCTGGAGCGATTGGTTATTAACGTTATTGTAGTGAAGCAGAGCAGGACCGAGTGTTGAGGAGCTGAGCACGGCTGCTGGAGCGATTGGTTATTAACGTTACTGGTGTGAAGCAGAGCAGGAGCGAGTGTTGTGGAGCTGAACACGGCTGCTGGAGCGATTGGTTATTAATGTTACTGTAGTGTAAAGCAGACCAGGAGCGAGTGTTGTGGAGCTGAGCACGGCTGCTGGAGCGATTTGTTATTAACGTTAATGTAGTGAAGCAGAGCAGGAGCGAGTGTTGAGGAGCTGAGCACGGCTGCTGGAGCGATTTGTTATTAACGTTACTGTAGTGAAGCAGAGCAGGACCGAGTGTGTTGAGGAGCTGAGCACGGCTGCTGGGGCGATTGGTTATTAACGTTACTGTAGTGAAGCAGAGCAGGACCGAGTGTTGTGGAGCTGAGCACGGCTGCTGGAGCGATTGGTTATTAACGTTACTGTCGTAAAGCAGAGCAGGACCGAGTGTGTTGAGGAGCTGAGCACGGCCGCTGGAGCGATTGGTTATTAACGTTACTGTAGTAAAGCACACCAGGAGCGAGTGTTGTGGAGCTGAGCACGGCTGCTGGAGCGATTTGTTATTAACGTTAATGTAGTGAAGCAGAGCAGGAGCGAGTGTTGAGGAGCTGAGCACGGCTGCTGGAGCGATTTGTTATTAACGTTACTGTAGTGAAGCAGAGCAGGAGTGAGTGTTGAGGAGCTGAGCACGGCCGCTGGAGCGATTGGTTATTAACGTTATTGTAGTGAAGCAGAGCAGGACAGAGTGTTGAGGAGCTGAGCACGGCTGCTGGAGCGATTGGTTATTAACGTTACTGGTGTGAAGCAGAGCAGGAGCGAGTGTTGTGGAGCTGAACACGGCTGCTGGAGCGATTGGTTATTAACGTTACTGTAGTGAAGCAGAGCAGGACCAAGTGTTGAGGAGCTGAGCACGGCTGCTGGAGCGATTGGTTATTAACGTTACTGTGTTGAAGCAGAGCAGGAACAAGTGTTGAGGAGCTGAGCACGGCTGCTGGAGTGATTGGTTATTAACGTTACTGTAGTAAAGCAGAGCAGGACCGAGAGTTGTGGAACTGAGCACGGCTGCTGGAGCTATTGGTTATTAACGTTACTGTAGTGTAAAGCAGAACAGGAGCGAGTGTTCGGGAGCTGAGCACGGCCGCTGGAGCGATTGGTTATTAACGTTACTGTAGTAAAGCAGAGCAGGACCGAGTGTTGAGGAGCTGAGCACGGCCGATGAAGTGGAATGGTTATTAACGTTACTGTAGTGAAGCAGAGCAGGGCCGAGTGTTGAGGACCTGAGCACGGCCGCTGGAGCGATTGGTTATTAACGTTACTGTAGTGTAAAGCAGAGCAGGAGCGAGTGTTGAGGAGCTGAGCACGGCCGCTTGAGCGATTGGTTATTAACGTTACTGTAGTGAAGCAGAGCAGGACCGAGTGTTGTGGAGCTGAGCACGGCTGCTGGAGCAATTGGTTATTAACGTTACTGTAGTGAAGCAGAGCAGGAGCGAGTGTATTGGAGCTGAGCACGGCCGCTGGAGCGATTGGTTATATACGTTACTGTAGTGAAGCAGAGCAGGACCGAGTGTTGAGGAGCTGAGCACGGCTGCTGGAGCGATTGGTTATTAACGTTACTGTAGTGTAAAGCAGAGCAGGACCGAGTGTTGTGGAGCTGAGCACGGCCGCTGGAGCGATTGCTTATTAACGTTACTGTAGTGAAGCAGAGCAGGAGCGAGTGTTGTGGAGCTGAGCACGGCTGCAGGAGCGATTGGTTATTAACGTTACTGTAGTGAAGCAGAGCAGGAGCGAGTGTTGTGGAGCTGAGCACGGGTGCTGGAGCGATTGGTTATTAACGTTACTGTAGTGAAGCAGAGCAGGAGCGAGTGTTGAGGAGCTGAGCATGGCCGCTGGAGCGATTGGTTATTAACGTTACTGTAGTGAAGCAGAGCAGGAGCGAGTGTTGAGGAGCTGAGCACGGCCGCTGGAGCGATTGGTTATTAACGTTACTGTAGTGAAGCAGAGCAGGACCGAGTGTTGTGGAGCTGAGCACGGCCGCTGGAGCGATTGGTTATTAACGTTACTGTAGTGAAGCAGAGCAGGAGCGAGTGTTGAGGAGCTGAGCACGGCTGCTGGAGCGATTGGTTATTAACGTTACTGTAGTGTAAAGCAGAGCAGGAGCGAGTGTTGAGGAGCTGAGCACGGCTGCTGGAGCGATTGGTTATTAACGTTACTGTATTGAAGCAGAGCAGGAGCGAGTGTTGAGGAGCTGAGCACGGCTGCTGGAGCGATTGGTTATTAACGTTACTGTAGTGAAGCAGAGCAGGAGCGAGTGTTGAGGAGCTGAGCACGGCTGCTGGAGTGATTGGTTATTAACGTTATTGAAGCAGAGCAGGAGCGAGTGTTGAGGAGCTGAGCACGGCTGCTGGAGCGATTGGTTATTAACGTTACTGTAGTGAAGCAGAGCAGGAGCGAGTGTTGAGGAGCTGAGCACGGCCGCTGGAGCGATTGGTTATTAACGTTACTGTAGTGAAGCAGAGCAGGACCGAGTGTTGAGGAGCTGAGCACGGCCGCTGGAGCAATTTGTTATTAACGTTACTGTAGTGAAGCAGAGCAGGATCGAGTGTTGAGGAGCTGAGCACGGCCGCTGGAGCGATTGGTTATTAACGTTACTGTAGTGAAGCAGAGCAGGAGCGAGTGTTGAAGAGCTGAGCATGGCTGCTGGAGTGATTGGTTATTAACGTTACTGTAGTGAAGCAGAGCAGGAGTGAGTGTTGTGGAGCTGAGCACGGCTGCTGGAGCGATTGGTTATTAACATTACTGTAGTGAAGCAGAGCAGGAGCGAGTGTTGAGGAGCTGAGCACGGCCGCTGGAGCGATTGGTTATTAACGTTACTGTAGTGAAGCAGAGCAGGACCGAGTGTTGAGGAGCTGAGCACGGCCGCTGGAGCGATTGGTTATTAACGTTATTGCAGTGTAAAGCAGAGCAGGAGCGAGTGTTGAGGAGCTAAGCACGGCTGCTGGAGCGATTGGTTATTAACGTTACTGTAGTGAAGCAGAGCAGGAGCGAGTGTTGAGGAGCTGAGCACGGCCGCTGGAGCGATTGGTTATTGTAAGTACTCAACTGACCAAAATATATAACACTGGCCTAGTGGTTTTTGGATATTTTACTGCAAAAAAACTACATAGTGCACATTTAAAGAATCATTAAGTTAGCCTATGTTCGATATGTTTAAGCAACGAGGGGATCTTCAGACTGACTAAAGAAGAGATTGCGCACAGCAGGTAACTCCCCATACGAAAATGTAATATATGTTTATATATGAAATATCAATATATGCAATATATGCGATGTATAAAGTAAAAACATATATGAAACCTATTAGAAATTGGAACAAATCCATATATTGACATGTACATTTATCCCATATATTATATATGTTTATGTATGTATAATAAATAGTTTGAAATATAGGTCTCATATATGAAATATCCTAATATGCTCATATAGAGTAAAAACATACATGCACATATATGCACAGCATCAGAAATCCCATATATTGACATATATCTTAAGTCCAAATATTATATATGTTTCAATTATATATGTGACAAATCACTATCACTGTCAAATGTTGTAGATTCTTATTATAGATTTGATGTATAAAACAAATGACATTTAAAATATAAAATATTTGTAATGTTACATATTGTCAGGTGAGGCAAGGGATGAAGGACTCAAGGATGCTGAGGTTAATGGGCTTTTTATTAAACTTCTCTATTCTTTTTATCATCTCTTCTCTTTTTATTAAACTATCTCTCTTTTTTTAGCTTGTTAATAACCATGGTATAAGCGGGGTAATCCATGGCTACCCATGCATTAAAGGATTTTAATGCACGACCTAGAGGCAACCACCTCCGCTTTGCGTCGGGCGGTTCTTCGCCTCTACGTCGTGCATTAAAATCCTTTCTTAACAGACATTTGAGAACCAGTAACTGTTGGTCGTAAACCCCCATTCTCTTAAATTCTTCTTTATTCCAGCTTCAGTACAAAACAGACCTGAGGCAAACAAAGATGATGGTCCAAACAAAGTGAGATCACCCAGATCTGAACATAATCAGACTTGCATACAGAAGGGCGCTCCGCAAGGCAACAGTCCTGACAAACATGATCATTCTCAGTATAAAGAGAAGTGTCAGAAAACTTATTTGATTAAATTGTCATGTTTTTTTGCAGTAAATGCATGTGAAATATCTAAATAGATATGCAAAATGTTTGATATCATTTGTTTTTAGAGAGTAATTTTTTTTATATTTTTTTTATCATTTAACCTTTGCTGCTCTGCTGAAATTTAAAGTTGTTCATAGTGTCCGTTTATTCTAAAGACTACAGTGGATTGGTGAATCAAGGAGCCACGTGTTATCTGAATGCAGTACTGCAAACACTCTTCATGACTGAGGACTTCAGAGAAGCTGTCATGAAGTAAGACGTGCTAGAATGTTATTGTTAATAATACAACCATAGAAATTTTAACAAATGCTGTGTGTTGTTTCACAGGTTGAAGCACAAGAAAACAAATAAATATGATGTTTCTTCTGCACTTCAGGAGTTATTCAGACATTTAGAGTCTAATAAGGGAAGTGTCTCTACTACAAGAATCACTAATGCTCTAGACATTAGAAATGGTAAGCTGTTTATGTTATGTTTTACTCATATTTTATAGATTACTAGTACAAAACACACTAGCTATGTTTCTATTCAAAGTTGTAAAATTGATGCAAAATCTTAGTAATAAACTGTAAGTAAATAATAAATGAGTCACTCACTCACTCACTCACTGACTGTCTCACTCACTCACTCACTCACTCACTCACTCACTGACTGTCTCACTCACTCACTCACTGACTGTCTCACTCACTCACTCACTCACTCACTCACTCACTCACTCACTCACTCACTCACTCACTGACTGTCTCACTCACTCACTCACTCACTGACTGTCTCACTCACTCACTCACTCACTCACTCACTCACTCACTGACTGTCTCACTCACTCACACACTCACTCACTCACTCACTGACTGTCTCACTCACTCACTCACTCACTGACTGTCTCACTCACTCACTCACTCACTCACTCACTGACTGTCTCACTCACTCACACACTCACTCACTCACTCACTCACTGACTGTCTCACTCACTCACTCACTCACTCACTGTCTCACTCACTCACTCACTCACTCACTCACTCACTGACTGTCTCACTCACTCACTCACTCACTCACTCACTCACTCACTCACTCACTGTCTCACTCACTCACTCACTCACTCACTCACTCACTCACTCACTCACTCACTCACTCAATTCAATTCAATTGTGCTTTATTGGCATGACATACATGGGTACATATTGCCAAAGCATTTCACAAAGCAAAACAGAAACATACATCAAACATATTCACAATTATATTTATATATACACATAATAAGCAATACATATATTATTAATCAGGATGTGTTCACTCAGTACATCTCAATTTGTGGCATTTATAGATATGCTGTGCTATATAAGTGGAAGCAGGTCCTTCACCGAGTAAGACCTTCAGTTTTTCGTGATGGTGTAGTGACTGGAAGTCAGGGATAATGTGTTGTATTTGCCCATCCAGTGAGTCTCTTAGGGCGGTGTATTTATCACAGTGGAGGAGGAAGTGTGCCTCTGTCTCCACTGCTCCTGATCTACACTCTCTACAGATACGCTCTTCTGTGGGCAGCCATGTCTTCTTATGCCGCCCTCTTTCTATGGCCAGCGTGTGGTCACTCAGCCTGTACTTGGTTAATAACGCTCTGTGTGTTGTGTTTCTGACTGAGATGAGATAGTTAGCCAGACTGTACTCTCTGTTTAGTCCCAGATAACATTGGAGACGGCTTTGCTCTTTGGTTTGATGTTTCCAATGCTGCATATACGCCTCTCTCTCGTTTTTCATGATTTCTTTGATTTCTGCAGATTTTACAGGAGCAGTGGTATATGCTTTGTTCATCAGTTCTGACACCATTACACAGAGATTACTTTTCTGGGTTTGTAGGGCTTTAAACTGAAGATCATCTTTAGAGCTTGAGTGTAGGTGGATCCAGAACTTCAAGGCTCTTTTTTAAATGGTTAGATTAAGGGGCAGTCGGCCCAGCTCCGCCCTGCATGCGTTGTTCGGTGTGTTTCTGTGGACGTGGAGGATGTTTCGACAAAACTCTACATGTAGGCCTTCTACAGGGTGTTTGTCCCAGACCTTATGGCTGAAGTTACTCGCTGGGCCCCAGACCTCACTTCCGTACAGTGCAATGGGCAGGATGACGCTATCGAATATCTTTGTCCAGATTCTAATGGGGATTCTATTTTAAATAATTTCATTCGTATAGCGTGCAGGGCTCTGCGGGCTTTTGCCAGTAATGTTTTAATTGCTAATTTAAAGTTTCCAGTGGGTGTTAGAACCAGACCAAGATAATTATAATGTAAAGTGTGTTGAATTGTGCTGTTGTTTACAGTAAATATATGTTTATGTTCCAGATTTCTGGGTTTCTTCTGAAAAATCATGATCTTAGTTTTTTGGGAGTTTACTTCTAAGGACCAGTGCTTAGCATAAAACACCTTAAGTTTTTCCCTTAAGTATGACACTTAAGGCGTGATTTCCCCTTATCTAAGGGAATGATTTAAGGGTGTTGCATATTGTAATGACTCAGAACTCAACATCGGATCCATGAGCAGGCTTTATTGAATGAACTCTTGGTCGTACGGGCAGGGGTCGGTAACAGCAGATACAACAATGTAGAACAGGCTGAAGAGTGGTCGGTAAACAAGCAAACAGGTCGGGATAACAGGCAAAGAATCACAGTCCAGTGGGCAGGCAAAAGGGTCAGTAGACAGGCAGCAAAGGTTTGTAGATGATAAACAAAGCACAACAGCAACAGGGAATCAGACAGGAAAATAACGCTCAGAAATGATGGCCGTGGCAGAATCAAGACTTCGCGTCTGCCTAGAGAACAGTCTGTTAAATACATGGTCCTGATAAGCTGCAGCTGGGCGGTGATCAAAGTCCAAGGACGGGGTTTATGGGAAATGTAGTGCAAGTCAGTGTCGGTGGGTGAATGGGTGCGTGTTAGTATTCGGGAGATGGGGCCCTCTGCTGGCCAGCAGAGGGAATCACGGGGTTCGTCTCCGTGACACATATAATCCCTTAAACGGTTCTCTTAGGTAAGGGACACCGCTAAGTGTTTCACGACTGCGACCCAGGTTTTACCGTTATAAAATTCTATTGTTGCCATAGACACGCTACGCTGGCGGGTTAGAGAGTGAAGCTGAGATTCAACAAGAGGAATATTACACGGTGTGAGAGAACATTATTGTCTTAAATCAAATAAAAATGATCACTGCTGAGGATAAACGATTTGAAGATCACAACAAAATAAAATAATATGCTTGGTAACGTTATTTGTTTCACACGTTAGACCTTCTCAGCAAAAATCAGCTTCAACACCGGCAGAGCGCCAGCAGCACGCCAAAGTGCAGCAAAGTGAGGTTTTATTGCTTCTTTGTTAACAATTATTTTAGTCTATTGTTAATTTTACATAGAACAGCCTCGATATTATTTTTAGATTTTTTTCATTATTCCTTCAAAACACTTTTGAATTGCAGAAAGACGCAAATATCCTCTCCAGCCGCGACAAGAGAAGAAGCGCTAGGACTGCAAAGAGACATCCTACAGCTTCAAAAGACAAAACTCCAATTAGAGATCTAAAAACTTAAAAAGGAGAAGGAAAATCAAGACCTTTACAACTTCATTCTTAATAACAAACTAATGCAGCTACAAAGTGAAGGAAAAATAACAATCACATAAATTGACAAATATTTTTTTTTATGACAGATCTGACAGGTTTTGTATTTATTTATGATTTATTTATTTATATTTTATTTATTTATATTTATGACTATTGTCCATTGGCTACTAGCTAAACTAATTAAAGAATGCATTTACGATGGCATCTCTGACAACAAATCCAGCCCGTTGAAAATCTTGTTGATTTTCTTCATGAGCCTCTTCTGCTTCTGCTTCTTGAGCCTCTTCTTCGACATCATCTCCCTCTTCACAATACATCTTTGACATGTTAAAAAGAACAACGCTGGCGACAATAATTTTGCAGGCCCCTGGAGGCTCAACGCGCAGCTCACTGTGGAGACAGTGAAATCTGTGTTTAAGCTGTCCTCTCAATTATAGACCGCGTGTGTGTCAACGCCACCATGTGGTCCTCAGCCAGATCGATGGCCGTCTCCAGCGACGTGGGCCGGTGGCACTGGACCCACTCGGCTGTTTTCTTGGGGAGCCAAGTGATGAACTGCTCCAGTACCACCAGATCGATGACTTGGTCCACGTCGCTTCCGCCGGCCAGTAGTCACTTGGGGCATGAGTCCCGGAGCTGCTGGGCCATCGCGAAGATGATGGCCCTCTTCAGATCATCATATACCAGGAGGTTCGCCACCGGTAGTTGTTGAGTGGCCGCCTGGGCTTCCCCGGACAGAAGTGGAATTAAGCGCACTGGCCACTGTGCACGGGGCCACCCGCAGGCCTCCGCTGACTTCTGGAAGAGCTCCAGGAAGGACTCCGGATCGTCATGTGGCCCCATCTTGTGCATCGGCACGTGAACCGGTGTGCTGGCCTGCGCGGCGGCCTCGGTGCAAGCCTCCCGGTCGAGCCAGCTCCGGAACCTCTCGCGGTCTTGATCCTCGATCTGGATCATCTGGGTCTGTGCTAGTACTGGCTGAGGCTGGATGGGGATCATCTGGGTCTGTGCTAGTGCTGGCTGAGGCTGGATCTGGATCATCTGGGTCTGTGCTAGTACTGGCTGAGGCTGGATGTGGATCATCTGGGTCTGTGCTAGTACTGGCTGAGGCTGGATGTTGATCATCTGGGTCTGTGCTAGTACTGGCTGAGGCTGGATGTTGATCATCTGGGTCTGTGCTAGTGCTGGCTGAGGCTGGATGTGGATCATCTGGGTCTGTGCTAGTGCTGGCTGAGGCTGGTTGTTGATCATCTGGGTCTGTGCTAGTACTGGCTGAGGCTGGATGTGGATCATCTGGGTCTGTGCTAGTACTGGCTGAGGCTGGATCTGGATCATCTGGGTCTGTGCTAGTACTGGCTGAGGCTGGATGGGGATCATCTGGGTCTGTGCTAGTGCTGGCTGAGGCTGGATCTGGATCATCTGGGTCTGTGCTAGTACTGGCTGAGGCTGGATGTGGATCATCTGGGTCTGTGCTAGTACTGGCTGAGGCTGGATGTGGATCATCTGGGTCTGTGCTAGTACTGGCTGAGGCTGGATGTGGATCATCTGGGTCTGTGCTAGTAATGGCTGAGGCTGGATGTGGATCATCTGGGTCTGTGCTAGTACTGGCTGAGGCTGGATGTGGATCATCTGGGTCTGTGCTAGTACTGGCAGATGATCCAGCATCTCCTCTATGTACAAACTTAAGCATAGCACCTGCAAATTATAGACACATTTTATAAGCAGCATCAGACCAGTGTTAATTTTGACATCAAATTCAGATTTAGTCTTAGTCTTAGTCTTTTGAATAACACACCATTTAGTTTTAGTCCCATTTTAGTCATCTGAAATCTTTTAGTCTTAGTCTAGTTTTAGTCGACTAAATATCATAAGAGTTTTAGTCTTAGTCTCACGGGTCGTGTTTGTATAACGTTTTAGGTTCACGGTTTCAGTACGGTTCGGTATTTGTTCACAGAATGTTCACAGAATAAAGGACTATTAAAAATAAAGAAAATAAGAAAAAATAAGCAAAAGCAAAGATACTGATAAAATGAACAATGCATTTCCTGTTTTTCAGGTAGGTCTAACGTTAGTTTTAGGTAGAGAAATAGAATAAATAATCAAATGCAAAATAATTACATATTTAACTGTTTTAATGAAAGATTAATCCTTATTAAACTTACACAAGCTATTCAATCAAGAGCAGTGAGTCCTCATATTTTCTTTGACATTAAAGGTTGCTGCCCCTTTAAGACAGGGGAATGCGTCGTCTTTCTCGACTGTATAAAGTTCACTTAAGGCATATTCAGACTATGTCTGCTTGGATACTTAGCAAGATGGACATGTTGACATACTTTTTGTATGAGTTTGTCCGTTCAAGCGCAAGACTTGAAAGATAACTGGATATTTGCGCGCTGTGGGACGCGTGCGCGCTCTCGGATGACAGATCTTCACACACCGCGTGCGCGCTCTCATTCGCGTCTTCTGGTGAATATACCCGGGTGAGGACGGCGAAATGTCTGGCCATACGGCAGCACTCGCATGCATTGAACAGTTTACAAAGAGAAACCGTTTTGCCAGTTTTTCTTTTATCATCGCTGTTGTAGTGTAGCCTATCACTGAGGAGCCAGCACGTGTATCCATCGACAGAAACATACATAAAGCATTATTTTCAAGTTACAACCCATATCAAAGATGCGTCATCATCAGATGTGAGATGAACCGCGGTGCAAGTGCGTTTTACACGGCACCCTCGCTCACGTCAGACGGCACCCCTGTTGGGAAACGCTGGTCTAATCAATACAGGTCAGACGTGGTTTTCTTTAGCTTCTATTTTATTCCAAGTTTAGAGCTAGCGGAAACAGTGGTTTATCTGATAAAATAAACTGGCGTGCGTGCTTTGGCATGTATTTCTGGATGAGTCGTCTGTAAATGTCGCTTCATGTTGGTGGTGTTTTTCCCAGCGATTTTTGCTCCACACGGTTTACAGGCGTATGATTGTCCTTGTTGTCATATGTGAAATGTGACCAGGTGTCAATTCTTCGTTTTCGTCCGGCCTCTGACATTTCTGTTCTGTCTGTGTAACTGCTGCTGCGTTTGTTTTAGCTGTTGTGCTTGCATTTGCCGCGGATTTTTTTAAATGGCTCTGCTGCTTCTGCATAGATCAACCTACCCTCAAAGATTCGCTCTGATTGGATTTCTACCCAACACGGCCCACAAAAAGAGTACTTATGATTGGATCTCTTCTCCATTCGTCCCTCCCATATATTTTCGTCTCATTTTTATTCGTTGACTAAAGTGTCAGTTATATTTCGTCACGTTCTTCGTCATCATATCTGACTTTTTATTTTGTTTTTATTTAGTTTTCGTCCGTGAAAAAGGTTAGTTGACGAATATTTTTCGTCATAGTCTTCGTCAACGAAATTAACACTGCATCAGACCCATTCAAACTGGCTCCCCCAGATTTCCTTTTATACATTTTCAAATAAAATACTATTTATACTATGGCTTGGCTCTTGTAATGTTTAACAAACTACTGATTCAGATATCAAGAACCTCTGAGTGATGACATCATTGTTGATATCAAGAATTCACTTTTGTACATCACAAAGTCAATCAATCAATCAACTTTATTTATATAGCGCTTTTACAATCACGATTGTGTCAAAGCAGCTTCACAGTGTCAAACAGGATAATATTGCGACAAAATTAGATTTGGCTGTACAGCCGTACTGGGGAAAACAGTGATGTTATCAGCTTATTTTAATTTATCATATAGCGACAATGTTGGCAGATCAGTATTATAGTTTATAGAATTAAATAAGACCTAATTCATATATTTTATTTGTATAATAAGTTGAATAACTTTAATCATATTTTTAGTGTCCCCAACTGAGCAAGCCAAGCCAAAGGCGACAGTGGCAAGGAACCAAAACTCCATCGGGGCATGATGGAGAAAAATAAACCTTGGGAGAAACCAGACTCAGTCGGGGTGCCAGTTCTCCTCTGGCCTATTAACACACCGTGTAAGATTATTATTCTGGCAACCTTACAGGTCGGAAATCATATTAGATCGGATTATTCAAAATTTTCAGGGTATCACGGAAGAGACAGATTTATTTAGGATGGGGCGTCAATTACACAAGAGTATGAATACATGAAAGATCGGAATTATTGCGCCGAAGACGGGTTTTGAGCATGTCGTGCCAGTGAGGCAAATTCGGAGGAGACACCATTTGACACGGCTCAGCAGACACTCCAGGATGCGTTGGTCATGTCCAGGCAGGTCCACCATCCGATCCGGACAGGGCCCAGATCCGGGATAAACCTCGGGATAAACAGAGAGACTAACATTAGCGTAGATGTCACTCTTTTTATGATGTAACGAGTACATCAGGTGTTATGGGAAGTGTTCCCGGTTCCGGCTGACCTAGTTAATGCAGCCTAACAATCAGTCAATTGAATTGAATAATGAAAGTTAAAAATGTTCTATGTGTATGCCATAGTAAAGAGATGTGTTTTTAGTCTAGATTTAAACTGACAGAGTGTGTCTGCTTCCCGAACAATGCTAGGAAGACTATTCCACAATTTAGGAGCTAAATAGGAAAATGATCGACCGCCTGCAGTTGATTTAGATATTCTAGGTATTATCAACTGGCCAGAGTTTTGAGACCGCAATCGACGTGATGGGGTATAATGCGTTAAGAGCTCGCTTAAGTACCGGGGAGCTAAACTATTTAGTGCTTTGTAAGTAATAAGCAAGATTTTAAAATGTATGCGATGTTTAATAGGGAGCCAGTGCAGTGTTGACAGAACTGGACTAATATGATCATACTTCCTGGTTCTAGTAAGAACTCTAGCTGCTGCATTTTGGACTAGCTGGAGTTTGTTTATTAAGCGAGCAGGGCAACCACCCAGTAGAGCATTACAATAATCTAGCCTTGAGCTCATGAACGCATGTACTAACTGTTCAGCATTTTGCATTGAAAGCATGTGCCGTAATTTAGATATATTTTTAAGATGATAGAATGCGGTTTTACAGATGCTAGTAACGTGGCTTTCAAATGAAAGATTGGTATCAAAGAGCACACCCAGGTTCCTCACTGACGACGAGGGCTTGACAGAGCAGTCATCAAGTGTTAGACAGTATTCTCGGTTACTACTTGTGGAGCTTTTCTGTCCAATAATTAAAAATTCAGTTTTATCTGAATTAAGTTGCAGAAAATTACTATTCATCCAATTTTTTATATCAGCTATGCATTCTGTTAATCTTGTGAATTGGTAGGTTTCATCCGGGCGTGAGGAAATATAGAGCTGAGTATCGTCAGCATAACAATGAAAACTAACGCCATGTTTCCTAATGATATCTCCCAGTGGTAGCATATACAGGGTGAAAAGCAACGGTCCTAACACTGAGCCTTGCGGTACCCCATACTGAACTTGTGATCGGTGTGACATCTCTTCATTTACTGCTACAAACTGATAACGGTCAGATAAGTACGATTTAAACCATGCCAAAGCAGTTCCACTAACGCCAACATAATTTTCGAGTCTATTCAGAAGAATATTGTGATCGATAGTATCAAATGCAGCGCTAAGATCGAGTAACACTAATAGAGAGATACAACCACGATCAGATGATAAGAGTAAATCATTTGTAACTCTAATTAGAGCAGTCTCAGTGCTATGATACGGTCTAAATCCTGACTGGAAATCCTCACATATACAATTTCTTTCTAAAAAAGAACATAATTGTGAAGACACGGCCTTTTCTAGTATTTTTGATAGAAACGGTAGATTCGAGATTGGCCTGTAATTGACTAATTCTTTAGGATCAAGTTGTGTTTTTTTAATAAGTGGTTTAATTATAGCCAACTTAAAAGTTTTCGGTACATATCCTAATGTCAAAGATGAATTAATGATATTAAGCAGAGGATCTATGACCTCTGGAAGTATCTCTTTTAATAGCCTAGTCGGTATAGGGTCAAGCATACATGTTGTTGATTTTGATGATTTTACAAGTTTAGCCAGTTCTTCTCCTCCTATAGCAGTGAATGAGTGTAATTTTTCCTCAGTGACCCTGCAGTGCTCTGTCTGAAGAGATACTGTAATAGACGGCTGCATGGTTATAATTTTATTCCTAATATTATCAATCTTACTAGTAAAGAAGTTCATAAAGTCATTACTGCTGTGTTGTTTACAAACATCAGAAGCTGAAGCTTTATTTTTTGATAATTTAGCCACTGTATCGAATAAATACTTAGGGTTGTGTTTGTTTTCTTCTAAAAGAGTTGAGAAATAAGCAGATCTAGCAGTTTTTATGGCCTTTCTGTATGCAATCATGCTCTCTTTCCACAAATTGCGAAAAACCTCTAGTTTTGTTTTCTTCCAGCTGCGCTCCATTTTTCTGGCTGCTGTTTTAAGGGCCCGAGTGTGCTCGTTGTACCACGGCGTTGGATTATTTGCTTTAATCTTCTTTAAGCGCCGGGGAGCAACTATGTCTAAAGTGCTAGTAAGGATAGAGTCCATAGTTTCGGTTGCAGCATCAAGTTCATCTTGGCTATCTGTAATGCTGAGGAGATGGAACTGATGAGGAAGATTATGTACAAAGCAATCTTTAGTCGCAGCGGTTATCGTCCTGCCATATTTGAAGCGAGGGGATGGCTTTGCAGCCTTAGGTAAATTAAGTATACATGATATTAGGTAATGATCTGAGATGTCATCGCTCTGCTGCAGAATTTTAACAGTATCAACATTTATTCCATGTGACATTATTAGATCTAAAGTATGATTAAGGCGATGAGTGGGTCCTGATACGTGTTGTCTAACTCCAATAGAGTTTAGAATGTCTCTAAATGCCAATCCCAATGCGTCTTTTTCATTGTCTACGTGGATATTAAAATCCCCAACAATTAGTACTTTATCTACAGCTAATACTAACTCCGATACAAAACCAGCAAATTCTTTGATAAAGTCTGTATTGTGCCCTGGTGGCCTGTATACAGTAGCCAACACAAATGTCAGAAGGGATTTATCATTTACACTACACAGTGTTACATAAAGCACCAAAACTTCAAAGGAATTATATTTGAAACTAGACTTCTGAGTAATACTGAAAATATTATTATAAATTACAGCCACACCTCCCCCTTTACCTTTCAGACGTGGCTCATGTTTGTAACAATAATCTCGGGGGGTGCACTCATTTAAAGTAATGTAATCATCAGGTTTTAGCCAGGTTTCTGTCAAACACAGCACATCTAAGTTATGATCTATAATCATATCATTGACAACAAGCGTTTTTGGCGAAAGGGATCGAATATTCAGCAACCCAAGCTTTATCAATTGTTCATCCGTATTATATCTGTTGTTTATTTGTTGGACATCAATTAAATTTTTACTGTTGAATGGTTTTGATGGTTTTTTGTATTTACTAATTCGGGGAACAGACACAGTCTCTATGTGATAATATCTAGGTGAAAGAGTCTCTATGTGCTGGGATTTAGCTGACTTTGGTGACGTGAGACAGCTAGCAGACGGTTGGTTTAGCCAGTTTGTCTGCTTCCTGACCTGGGCCCCAGTGAGTCAAGGTTTAGCTCTAAGACTATGTGCCAAATTACTAGAGAGAAGAGCAGCACCAGCCCAGGAGGGATGAATGCCGTCCATCTTCAACAGGTCAGGTCTGCCCCAAAAACTTTTCCAATTGTCTATGAACCCTATGTTATTTTGCAGACACCACTTAGACAACCAGCCATTGAGTGATGATAATCTGCTAACTATTTCATCACTCCTTTTCGCGGGGAGAGGTCCAGAGAAATATACGGCTTTTGACATCGTACTTGCGAGATTACACACCTCTTTAATGTTAATTTTGGTGATCTCCGACTGGCGAAGTCGAACATCATTAGTGCCAACGTGAATAATAATCTTAGAGAATTTACGATTAGCTTTAGCCAGCACTTTTAAATTTGCTTTGATGTCAGGCGCTCTGGCTCCCGGTAAACATGTGACTATGGTGGCTGGTGTCTCTATTTTCACATTCCGTGTAATAGAATCGCCAATAACTAGGGCACTTTCAACAGGATCCTCAGTGGGTGCGTCACTGAGTGGGGAGAACCTGTTTGATGTTCTAATCGGAACGGAAGAGCGGTTTTTTGATCCGCGACTATGCTTTCTCATCGTCACCCAGCCCTGCTGCGCGGGCTCAGCCGGAACCAAACAATGAGTGTTCACTAAGCTAGTCGCATCCAAAGCAGTATCTAAAGCTGTTACATTCTCACTACTCTCACATAAAGCTTGGATGCGTGTCTCTAAATCTGAAATCTTCTCCGTCAGCCTGATTAATTCCTTACATTTATCACATGTGAAGCCCTGTTCGCCAACGGAGATAGATATGCTAAACATGTAGCATGCAGTGCAAGTGACAATGACAGGAGAAGAAGACATGGCTTACCGTATTTGTTGATGAATCCAAAACTTACCACAGTTGTCTGATGGAGTCTTTTTAATAATCCAACTCACCACAGTTGTCTATAGAACTCAGAAAACAGGAGACCTGGATGCTGGGATGGAAAGCTACCAGGCTAGCGAAAAGCTAACGTGTGGTAGTGATTTAGATTAAAAGCTAGTAATGTCAAATTTAAATTGATAGGCTATATTAAACACTATATGGTGATGAGTAAGTTATATTTAGCAGTGTAAATTACAAAGAAAATATATCAAATAGAGATTCAAACACAGCTATACAGAGCTACAAACACTGTGGTGGCAGCAGCAGCAGGCAGACAGACAGGAGCAATCGATCAGGAACAATCAATCATTACAAAGTGAACATGTAATCCCTGATATCAAAAAGACATTGTTACTAGTAAAAATTCCATACCTAATATCAAGAATTCATATCGTAAATAGTGAACATTTGCCATAGGATGCTACTGTGTGTTATATTATGCATGTTAAAACAATTTTTGATTTATTGTTATTATTTACTGAGGGATGTGCATCCATATTGACCAGTATGTCCAGCTAATTAATATCAACATTTTAAATTCAATATAGCCTATAAATCAATAGTCAATCAATGTCAAATTGTCAATACATTGCTTTCCATCTTGCATAATTTGTGCAGTAGTTTAGAGTTGTAACTAAACATTGACTAAGACTAGATAATCATTGTCTTGTTATGTAGCCTATGTGCACTTATGATGAGGGGGAGGACCATCAAGCCCATATATTGTTCTGTCGGTCTGGTATCCACACAGATATTTCTGCTGGACGCGCATTTGAACGCATGTTCATGCGCGATGCGGATCTTTTCCGAGCTGCAGTAAACAAACACTGTTGTTGTTTATCAAAAAAAAACAAAAAAAAAGAAAAAAGACACAGAACACAGCCCTGAAAGCGGCTGGCATTAGCTAGCTAGACAGACCAAGAGATGCATAGCCTGCCTGTCAGCTTAGGAAGACAACAGAAGAGATGCACATCAACTTAACTTTACTGTTATTTGCTGACATCAAACTTGGAGAGGAGAGAACACAAGTTTACCTGATTGCTGTTCCTGCAATTCACTCTTGTGGTGTTTTTCCCTCTTTTCATGGCCAGAAGGATAATTCCGCTTAATTTTATCATCAGTGTTTAACATTGATTGACACGCTTTGACACGAGGGGGAGGCGGGGCCTTGAGTAAATTGCGGGGCCCTAATGAAGCTTGCATAGTGAGCGTATAGGGCTGTTCGGCTCTGGTTCTGAAGTTCAGGTGAACTATATTTATTTCATTTTTTATGTTGTCGGGGCCACAGGATTTATTCGATTTGAGGGATTTCAGTTCCCTTATCGAGGGAACTTCCCACTGCGTCGAAACGCTTTGGGGGATGCTCCCTAAGCATCAGCGAATCTGAAGCCTGAATAAACACTAGTCCAATCCGATTGGTCGTGCGTGATGATGTCATTGTGATGGCGTACCCGGAAGTATAAAAGGGGAGCCGGCGCATAATGGCGGCAGTTATTGCTCTTCAGCATAGCGCTCTCTGTTTGGTCTGTCTATTTACTGTTGTCTGTCCAGTTGCGAGTGTGTGTGTGAAAGATTTTTTAGTAAAAAGTATGGAAGAGAGAAAGAGTGGGTTCAGGCAGTGTGTGCATCCGTGTCCCCGTTACATCTCGGGATCGGATACACACCTGTTATGTGTGCAGTGTCTGGGTGTTCAGCACGCTCGGGCGTCTCTCGAGGGAGCCGCCTGTGAGCACTGTGAGCGGCTGACACTCAGACTGCTCTGCTCTCGGCTGGCCGTGTTCGATGAGACCGGCCAGCCTCGTGAGCCCCATGGTTCTGGACCCGCGGTCGCTGAGGCGTCTCGGCGTCGCAGATCATGGGGTTCACAGCGGGATTTGTCAGAGGGTTTTGGGACTGCTGCGGCACTTTCCCAATCCTCCTCTGAAAGTTCCGACGATCTTCCTCCCCGTGTGGAAGCCCGCTTTGCGGCATCTTCCCCTGGGGCGGAGGGTCCGATGCTCGTTCTCTCCGGTTCCGAGGAACCAGAGGGCGCGGGCATCGGGGTGGGGGATGAGGTTTTTCCATCGCCTCATCTGCCCGCCCAAGAGGAGCTGGTAGAGGTGTTGACCCGCGCTGTGGCCAAACTTAATATCAAGTGGCCACAGGAGGAACAGGAAGTCCGGCCACCCAGTAGGCTGGATGACCGGTTCCTTGCACACCGGGTCCAAACACTGCGCCGGGGATTACCTTTCTTCCCGGATCTACACACCGAGGTGTGTAGATCATGGAAGAAGCCCTACTCCTCGCGTGTGTCCAATCCCCCACTGTTGGATTATGCCAACGTTCACGCAAGGCCAGCAGCCGCTCCTAAGGGCGATCTGAGGAACGTCCTTCAGGCGCGAAAGGCTGCCGGGAAGAAGTCCTAGCCTCGGCAGGGCTTCTCAGGGCGGTCCCTCCCACGAGGGGGCAACCGAGGTTGCTTCCTTCGCGGCGCCCTGGGGAAATCGATGTGGTAATCGATTTACTTTTTAACAAAGTGAGGCTGAAACACTCTTTTGTGTATCAGGCTACCATAGAGTTGAATAAATCACTAAGGTAAAAATTCACAGTATGGAGAAGGTGGATTAAGTGTATGTCGATGTTTAATGTATGTGTGTTGCTGTAAACATAGATACTGTTGTGCAAGAAAAATTTCAGACTTGTCTGACAATAAAGTATATATCATATCATATCATATCATGTAATCCCGCCGTCTATGACGCTTCGGGCCACATCGATTTCCCGCGAACGCATCTTGCTCCAGCCGCCTCTGGAAAGACCTGTGGCTGGGCAGCTGGCGCGTCCGCACACAGAGACTCGTTCCCAACCACTTCCTGCCGGGCAACCGCTTCAGGGGGTCGGGGACGAGGCTCGTGTAACACCCGACGCCAGCCTCGAGAGGCTGGTTCCCTTAGTAGATTATCTCGGCGCATGGAAATGCCTTCCGAGTGTGTCTACATGGGTCCTGCGTATTGTAGAGAATGGTTACAGACTGCAGTTCGGTCAACCTCCTCCAGGGTTCAGGGGGTTGAACTGGACCACAGTGGTACCAGAGCGAGGTCGGGTAATGGAACTAGAAGTAGAATCCTTACTGGCGAAGGGAGCCATAGAGCATGTTCCTCCGCCAGAAAGGGAGTCCGGGTTCTACAGCCGGTACTTTATAGTTCCCAAAAAGGAGGGAGGATTGCGTCCGATTATAGATCTGAGGGATTTGAATCGGTCTCTGAGGAGGTTTAGATTCAAAATGCTCACTATTCCCATGATCGTGAGTCAGATCCAGTCCAAGGACTGGTTCTTCACAATAGATCTAAAGGACGCATATTTTCATATCTCCATCCTTCCATGTCACAGGAAGTTCCTGAGGTTCGCTTTCGGGGGCGAAGCGTACCAATATCGAGTACTTCCCTTCGGCCTAGCCCTCTCCCCACACACATTCACAAAGTGCATGGATGCAGCTCTGGCTCCTATGAGGCTTCAGGGCATCCGTGTGCTGAATTATATCGACGACTGGCTCATACTGGCCCAGTCGTACGAGATGGCGGTTCGGCATCGAGATGTCGTTCTGGCCCACATAAAGTGCTTGGGGCTGAGACACGAAGAAGAGTGTGTTGACGCCTTCCCAGAGGACTACGTTCCTAGGGGTTGTATGGGATTCGACGACGATGCGGGCACAATTGTCTCCCGCGCGAGTCGAGACCATACTGGCGATGGTCTCAGGAATAAGGCTAGGCCACACCATCACTGTGAAGCACTTTCAGAGAGTGCTGGGGCACATGGCAGCAGCGTCCAACGTGATACCGTTCGGCCTGCTACACATGAGACCCCTCCAGTGGTGGTTGAAAACCAAGGGGTTTTCCCCCAGAGGGAATCCCTTTCGTATGATCAGGGTAACGCGCAGATGCCTTCGTTCCCTAGTCATATGGAAGAAACCTTGGTTTCTGTCCCAGGGGCCAGTGTTGGGAGCGTCCTGTTGCCGGAAATCCGTTTCAACAGACGCCTCCCTCACTGGTTGGGGCGCGGTCATGGACGGCCGCTTTGCGAGGGGCCCGTGGGAGGGCCGTCATTCCTCCTGGCACATGCCTGGAGATGATGGCGGTCTACAAAGCTCTCAGGAGCTTTTTCCCGGACCTCCGCGGCCAACATGTCCTAGTGCGGACAGACAATACGGCTGTCGTAGCGTACCTCAATCGCCAGGGAGGGGTAAGATCGCGCCCTCTGTGCAGACTGGCGCATCTAATCCTCCTGTGGTCCCAGGGGAAACTGTTGTCCATCAGGGCAATGTACGTCCCGGGGGTTCAAAATCAGGGAGCAGACATCCTGTTGAGGCAGGGGCTGAGGCCCGGGGAGTGGCGGCTCCACCCCGAAGTGGTGGAGGCCATGTGCGAGAGGTTCGGCCCAGTGGAAGTGGATCTGTTTGCGTCTCGAGAGACGTCCCACTGTCCACTGTGGTCCTCCCTCACGCATCCAGCCCCGCTGGGGTTGGATGCCATGGTGCAGACGTGGCCGAGGCTGCGTCTGTACGCATTTCCCCCGATTGCTCTGCTCCCAGGAGTCCTGGAGAGGGTCCGTCGGCAGGGGATCAGTCTACTTCTGGTAGCGCCCCGTTGGCCAACTCGAGTTTGGTTCTCAGATATCATAGCCCTGCTGGCAGGTCATCCATGGCAGATTCCTCTGAGGAGGGATCTCCTGTCTCAGGCGGTGGGGACGATATTCCGTCCCGGCCAGAGATTTGGAACCTTTGGGTCTGGCCCCTGAGGGGGCCAAGTAGCTAGAGGCTGGCCTGTCGGCAGAGGTGGTAGAGACCTTACTCAGTTCCAGGGCTCCGTCTACAAGGAGACTGTACAGCCTCAAGTGGAATGTGTTTTCCACTTGGTGTAGGGGGCGTGAGGTGGACCCAGTTAACTGCCCAGTGGCTTCAGTGCTGGAGTTCCTCCAAGATCGCTTCTCTGCGGGCCTAACCCCGTCCACACTCAAGGTGTACGTGGCAGCCATTGCGGCTTTCCACACTCCTCTGGGTGATGGGCCTCTGGGTAGGCACCAGTTGGTTGTACAGTTCCTCCGTGGGGCTCGGAGGATGAGGCCTGTGGCTCAGTCCAGAGTTCCAACCTGGGATCTGGCAGTGTTTCTCGAGGGGCTGGCTGAGGCCCCCTTCGAGCCATTGGAGTCAGCAGAACCGAAAAATCTGACCCTCAAGGTGGCTTTTCTCCTCGCCATTACCTCTCTGAGGAGAGTGGGAGATCTCCAGGCCTTGGCAGTAACGGCGACTTGCCTGGAGTTTGCCCCGGGTGGAGTGAAGGCCATCTTACACCCTAGGCCAGGCTACGTGCCTAAGGTCCCATCAAGGGTGGTCAGGTCTTTGGTTCTGCAGGCATTTCATCCTCCGCCTCACGTGACGGCGGAAGAGGGGAGACTTCACCTACTCTGCCCGGTCAGGGCACTCAGGGTGTATCTGGCGAAGTCCGAAGTCCATGCCTCAAGAGCGTTTAATTTTTCATGGATATTTAATTGGTTGGGATTATTTAAAGGGTCAGTTTGATGGGTATAGATGTTCTCAAAATAATCTTTCCAAATCTGACCATCTTGTATGGCTGGTTCTTGTGGCTTTGTATAATTTAACCTGTTCCACATGCTCCAGAACTGGCCCTGATCAACGGTGTGTTCAATCTTTTGAAGCGTGTTGTTATAATGATCCAGCTTCTTCTGTCTCAGTGTGTTTTTGTACTGTTTCAGAAGCTCTGAGTGTTTGAAGCGTAACTCAGGGTTGACTGGATCTTTGTGTTTTTGATTTGAAATGAGTCGTAGCTCTCGTCGAATTCTTTTACAGTCGTGATCAAACCATTTTTCAGAAGGTTTATGTTTAGTGTGTTTTTTGTGCTTGTGTGGTGTCAATTTATCTAAATAAGCTTTTTTTGCTATATTTTCAAAAATGTCATTAATATGTTTAATTGCTAAATTAATTCCCAGCTGGTTATTATCATATATTGAATTACTAAACTTTGTTAAGGAATTGACTATTTCGCTTGACTTTAATGCATTAATATATGATTCAGCAGTGCTATGAGTCCATCTATATGATGTGTTGAGTTTGTATAGGGGGATTGGCTTATGTATTTCTCTTGGTCTGATGTTTTCACCTTTAATGGAAACATTGATCTGGCTGTGATCAGACAGGGGAAACTGAGTTTTGATGGTAAATGCACTGAAATTGGAGGGGCTTAGATTGGATAAGGCATAATCTACAACACTGTTCCCGAGATTTGTGCTACAGGTAAAGTGACCACAGGAATCTTCTTTGATTCTACCGTTAAGGATATAAAGACCTAAAGTTTGACACAGATGGGCTACCTCCTTCCCATGTCTATTGACTCCAGCATCCTGGTTATTTCTTCTAGGCAGGGTATTGAAGAGGACTCGGGGCATTTGTGTGAACAGATGTTTATCTCCTGAATTATCAGTGTAGTCTGGTTCTAAACCAGTTCGGGCATTTAAATCTCCACATAAAAGAATTTTCCCCTGGGTTTGATATTGATTAATTTCTCCCTGTAAAGTGTGAAATATCTCTTCGTTGTTATATGGAGAATCTGATGGAGGGATACAAATTCCAACAATAAAGAGGTCTTTATCCAAAATTCCAAGGTTTTTATCCAATTTTAACCAAATGTGATTTTTGCCTTGCTGTACTGGAGATGTAAAAGGGGCAAGATCCTTCTTTATCCATATCACAAATCCTCCAAGTCTCTGCCACGATGGACTGAGTTAATTTTCCAGGAGGGCAGAATGATCTCAGAGTAACCTGCAGGACACTGAGTGGACACATCGGATCTACACCAGGTTTCTATTAGGATTAATATATCAACATTTGTGATGCTATATAAGAATTCTGAGTTTGTGCTTTTCAAACCAAATGTTTTAGAGCATAGACCCTGAATATTACAAAAACTAATATTTAACATATTTTGATCAGAGATTAAAGTACTGCCTTTTAACTGAAGGCAAAACCAAAAACCTTTTACAAAAATGAATAAATAAATAATAATTGATAAATAGAAATAAAATAAATAAATAAGAACAATAAGTAATACTAACAGTAGGGCAAGTATAACAATAGAAAAACCCATAAAGCTAGAAATGAATCTTAAATATGAGTAAGGGTTCGACAGTGGAGAATTTTACATGGTGTTCTGGCAGTAAATGCTTTTATATGTGTTATTAATTGTAATGTTGATGATAAGTGTATTTTTTGTGGATGCCGAGAGACTGTTTTTCATTGCTATTTGGAATGTAGAAGATTGATTGTATTTTTTGTGGATGCCGAGAGACTGTTTTTCATTGCTATTTGGAATGTAGAAGATTGATGCCATTGTTTGCCATATTAAGTAAGGCTTTTTATAAATTTCGAGAGGTATATACTCAAAGTGCTTTTATTTTGGGAGCTGGCTATAGTCAGAATCAAAAGATGAAATGGCAGGTAATTAATTTTTTGTTAGGTCAAAGGTTTTTGGTACCCATCCCTACATACACGTGGAGATGATGGTTCGGTTAGGTGTAGACATACACGCGGAGATGATGGATCGTTTAGGTGTAGACATACACGCGGAGATGATGGATCGTTTAGGCGTAGACATACACGCGGAGATAATGGATCGTTTAGGTGTAGACATACATGCGGAGATGATGGATCGTTTGGGCGTAGACATACACACGGAGATGATGGTTCGTTTAGGCTTAGACATACACATGGAGATGATGGTTCGTTTAGGCGTAGACATACACGTGGAGATGATGCTTCGTTTAGGCGTAGACATACACGCGGAGATGATGGTTCGTTTAGGCGTACACATACACGTGGAGATGATGGTTCGTTTAGGCATACACATATACACGGAGATGATGGTTCGTTTAGGTGTAGACTTACACACGGAGATGACAGTTCGTTTAGGCGTACACATACACGCGGAGATGATGGTTCGTTTAGGCGTACACATACACACAGAGATGACGGTTCGTTTAGGTGTACACATACACGCGGAGATGATGGTTCGTTTACACGCGGAGATGATGGTTTGTTTGGGCGTACACATACACGCGGAGATGATGGTTCGTTTAGGCGTAGACATACACACGGAGATGACGGTTCGTTTAGGTGTAGATATACATGAGGTGATGATGGTTCGTTTAGGTATACACATACACTTGGAGATGATGGTTTGTTTAGGTGTAGACACACACGCGGAGATGATGGTTCGTTTAGGCGTAGACATACACACGGAGATGACGGTTCGTTTAGGCGTAGATATACACGCGGAGATGATGGATCGTTTAGGCGTACACATACACGCAGAGATGATGGTTCGTTTAGGTGTACACATACACGCGGAGATGATGGTTCGTTTGGGCATACACATACACGAGGAGATGATGGTTCAATTGGGCGTACACATACACGTGGAGATGATGGTTCGTTTGGGCGTACACATACACGCGGAGATGATGGTTCGTTTAGGCGTACACATACACGTGGAGATGATGGTTCGTTTAGGCGTAGACATACACACGGAGATGATGGTTCGTTTAGGCGTAGACATACACACGGAGATGATGGTTCGTTTAGGCGTAGACATACACACGGAGATGATGGTTCGTTTAGGCGTAGACATACACACGGAGATGATGGTTCGTTTAGGCGTAGACATACACACGGAGATGATGGTTCGTTTAGGCGTACACATACACGCGGAGATGATGGTTCGTTTGGGCGTAGACATACACACGGAGATGATGGTTCATTTAGGCGTACACATACACGCGGAGATGATGGTTAGTTTAGGTGTAGACATACACGCGGAGATGATGGTTCGTTTAGGCGTAGACATAGACGCGGAGATGATGGTTTGTTTAGGCGTACACATACACACGGATATGATGGTTCGTTTAGGCGTACACATACACACGGAGATGATGGTTCGTTTAGGCGTACACCTACACACGGAGATGATGGTTCGTTTAGGCGTAGACATACACGCGGAGATGATGGTTCGTTTGGGCGAAGACATACACGCGGAGATGATGGTTCGTTTGGGCGTAGACATACACGCGGAGATGATGGTTGGTTTAGGAGTACACATAGACGCAGAGATGATGGTTGGTTTAGGTGTACACATACACGCGGAGATGATGGTCCGTTTAGGTGTACACATACACGCGGAGATGATGGTTCGTTTAGGTGTACACATACACTGAAGATGATGGTTTGTTTAGGCGTACACATACACTGGAGATGATGTTTTATTTAGGCGTACACATACATGCAGAGATGATGGTTCATTTAGGCGTATACATACATGCAGAGATGATGGTTCGTTTGGGCGTAGACATACACACGGAGATGATGGTTCATTTAGGCGTACACATACACGCGGAGATGATGGTTCGTTTAGGTGTAGACATACACGCGGAGATGATGGTTCGTTTAGGCGTAGACATAGACGCGGAGATGATGGTTTGTTTAGGCGTAGACATACACACGGAGATAATGGTTCGTTTAGGCTTAGACATACACGCGGAGATGATGGTTCATTTAGGCGTAGATATACACGTGGAGATGATGGTTCGTTTAGGCTTAGACATACACGCGGAGATGATGGTTCGTTTAGGCATAGATATACACTCGGAGATGATGGTTCGTTTAGGCCTAGACATACACGCGGAGAGGATGGTTCGTTTAGGTGTACACATACATGCGGAGATGATGGTTCGTTTAGGTGTAGACATACACGCGGAGATGATGGTTCGTTTAGGGCTAGATATACACGCGGAGATGATGGTCTGTTTAGGCGTAGATATACACGCGGAGATGATGGTTCGTTTAGGCGTAGAAATACACGCGGAGATGATGGTTAGTTTAGGCGTAGACATACACGCGGAGATGATGGTTCGTTTAGGCGTAGACATACACGCGGAGATGATGGTTCGTTTAGGTGTACACATACACGTGGAGATGATGGTTCGTTTAGGTGTACACATACACGCGGAGATGATGGTTCATTTAGGCGTAGACATACACGCGGAGATGATGGTTCATTAAGGTGTACACATACACGCGGAGATGATGGTTCGTTTAGGCGTAGACATACACGCGGAGATGATGGTTCATTTAGGTGTACACATACACGCGGAGATGATGGTTCGTTTAGGTGTACACATACACGCGGCGATGATGGTTCGTTTAGGTGTAGACATACACGCGGAGATGATGGTTCATTTAGGCGTAGATATACACGTGGAGATGATGGTTCGTTTAGGCGTAGATATACACGCGGAGATGATGGTTCGTTTAGGCGTAGACATACACGTGGAGATGAAGGTTCGTTTAGGCACAGATATACACGCAGAGATGATGGTTCGTTTAGGCTTAGACATACACGCGGAGATGATGGTTCGTTTAGGCGTAGACATACACGCGGAGATGATGGTCCGTTTAGGCGTACACATACATGCGAAGATGATGGTTTGTTTACACGCGGAGATGATGGTTCGTTTACACGCGAAGATGATGGTTCGTTTAGGCGTAGACATACACGCGGAGATGATGGATCGTTTAGGCGTACACATACATGCGGAGATGATGGCTCATTTAGGCGTAGACATAAACGCGGAGATGATGGTCCGTTTAGGCGTACACATACATGCGGAGATAATGGTTCGTTTAGGTGTACACATACACGCGGAGATGATGCTTCGTTTAGGCGTAGACATACACGTGGAGATGAAGGTTCGTTTAGGCACAGATATACACGCAGAGATGATGGTTCGTTTAGGCTTAGACATACACGCGGAGATGATGGTTCGTTTAGGCGTAGACATACACGCGGAGATGATGGTCCGTTTAGGCGTACACATACATGCGAAGATGATGGTTTGTTTACACGCGGAGATGATGGTTCGTTTACACGCGAAGATGATGGTTCGTTTAGGCGTAGACATACACGCGGAGATGATGGATCGTTTAGGCGTACACATACATGCGGAGATGATGGCTCATTTAGGCGTAGACATAAACGCGGAGATGATGGTCCGTTTAGGCGTACACATACATGCGGAGATAATGGTTCGTTTAGGTGTACACATACACGCGGAGATGATGCTTCGTTTAGGTGAAGACATACACGCGGAGATGATGTTTCATTTAGGCGTACACGTGGAGATGATGGCTCATTTAGGCGTAGACATAAACGCGGAGATGATGGTCCGTTTAGGCGTACACATACATGCGGAGATGATGGTTCGTTTACACGCGGAGATGATGGTTCGTTTACACGCGAAGATGATGGTTCGTTTAGGCGTAGACATACACGCGGAGATGATGGATCGTTTAGGCGTAGACATACACGCGCAGATGATGGTTCGTTTAGGCTTAGACATACACGCGGAGATGATGGTTCATTTAGGCGTAGAAATACACTCGGAGATGATGGTTTGTTTAGGCGTAGACATACACGTGGAGATGATGGTTCGTTTAGGTGTAGATATACACACGGAGATGATGGTTCGTTTAGGCGTAGACATACACGCAGAGATGATGGTTCGTTTAGGCTTAGACATACACGCGGAGAGGATGGTTCGTTTAGGTGTACACTTACATGTGGAGATGATGGTTCGTTTAGGCGTAGACATACACGCGGAGATGATGGTTCGTTTAGGCGTAGATATACACGCGGAGATGATGGTTCGTTTAGGCGTAGATATACACGCGGAGATGATGGTTCGTTTAGGCGTAGACATACACGCGGAGATGATGGTCCGTTTAGGCGTAGATATACAAGCGGGGATGATGGTTCGTTTAGGCGTAGATATACACGCGGAGATGATGGTTCGTTTAGGCGTAGATATACACGCGGAGATGATGGTTCGTTTAGGCATAGATATACACGCGGAGATGATGGTTTGTTTAGGCGTAGACATACACGTGGAGATGAAGGTTCGTTTAGGCATAGACATACACGCGGAGATGATGGATCGTTTAGGCGTAGAAATACACGCAGAGATGATGGTTCGTTTAGGCGTAGATATACACGCGGAGATGATGGTCCGTTTAGGCGTAGATATACACGCGGAGATGATGGTTCGTTTAGGCGTAGATATACACGCGGAGATGATGGTTCGTATAGGCGTAGATATACACGCGTAGATGATGGTCCGTTTAGGCGTAGATATACACGCGGAGATGATGGTTCGTTTAGGCGTAGATATACACGCGGAGATGATGGTTCGTTTAGGTGTAGACATACACGTGGAGATGATGGTTCGTTTAGGCGTAGATATACACGCGGAGATGATGGTTGGTTTAGGAGTACACATAGACGCGGAGATGATGGTTGGTTTAGGCGTAGATATACACGCGTAGATGATGGTTCGTTTAGGCGTAGATATACACGCGGAGATGATGGTTGGTTTAGGCGTACACATACACGCGGAGATGATGGTCCGTTTAGGTGTACACATACACGCGGAGATGATGGTCCGTTTAGGTGTACACATACACGCGGAGATGATGGTTCGTTTAGGTGTACACATACACTGAAGATGATGGTTTGTTTAGGCGTACACATACACTGGAGATGATGTTTTATTTAGGCGTACACATACATGCAGAGATGATGGTTCGTTTGGGCGTAGACATACACACGGAGATGATGGTTCATTTAGGCGTACACATACACGCGGAGATGATGGTTCGTTTAGGTGTAGACATACACGCGGAGATGATGGTTTGTTTAGGCGTAGACATAGACGCGGAGATGATGGTTTGTTTAGGCGTAGACATAGACGCGGAGATGATGGTTTGTTTAGGCGTAGACATACACACGGAGATGATGGTTCGTTTAGACTTAGACATACACGCGGAGATGATGGTTCATTTAGGCATAGATATACACGTGGAGATGATGGTTCGTTTAGGCCTAGACATACACGCGGAGAGGATGGTTTGTTTAGGTGTACACATACACGCGGAGATGATGGTTCGTTTAGGTGTAGACATACACGCGGAGATGATGGTTCGTTTAGGGCTAGATATACACGCGGAGATGATGGTCTGTTTAGGCGTAGATATACACGCGGAGATGATGGTTCGTTTAGGGCTAGATATACACGCGGAGATGATGGTCTGTTTAGGCCTAGACATACACACGGAGATGATGGTTCGTTTAGGTGTAGACATACACGCGGAGATGATGGTTCGTTTAGGCGTAGACATAGACGCGGAGATGATGGTTTGTTTAGGCGTAGACATACACACGGAGATGATGGTTCGTTTAGGCTTAGACATACACGCGGAGATGATGGTTCATTTAGGCATAGATATACACGTGGAGATGATGGTTCGTTTAGGCCTAGACATACACGCGGAGAGGATGGTTTGTTTAGGTGTACACATACACGCGGAGATGATGGTTCGTTTAGGTGTAGACATACACGCGGAGATGATGGTTCGTTTAGGGCTAGATATACACGCGGAGATGATGGTCTGTTTAGGCGTAGATATACACGCGGAGATGATGGTTCGTTTAGGCGTAGAAATACACGCGGAGATGATGGTTCGTTTAGGCGTAGACATACACGCGGAGATGATGGTTCGTTTAGGCGTAGACATACACGCGGAGATGATGGTTCGTTTAGGTGTACACATACACGTGGAGATGATGGTTCGTTTAGGTGTACACATACACGCGGAGATGATGGTTCGTTTAGGCGTAGACATACACGCGGAGATGATGGTTCATTAAGGTGTACACATACACGCGGAGATGATGGTTCGTTTAGGCGTAGACATACACACGGAGATGATGGTTCATTTAGGTGTACACATACACGCGGAGATGATGGTTCGTTTAGGTGTACACATACACGCGGCGATGATGGTTCGTTTTTTGTGTAGACATACACGCGGAGATGATGGTTCATTTAGGCGTAGATATACACGTGGAGATGATGGTTCGTTTAGGCATAGATATACACTCGGAGATGATGGTTCGTTTAGGCCTAGACATACACGCGGAGAGGATGGTTCGTTTAGGTGTACACATACACGAGGAGATGATGGTTCGTTTAGGTGTAGACATACACGCGGAGATGATGGTTCGTTTAGGGCTAGATATACACGCGGAGATGATGGTCTGTTTAGGCGTAGATATACACGCGGAGATGATGGTTCGTTTAGGCGTAGAAATACATGCGGAGATGATGGTTCGTTTAGGCGTAGACATACACGCGGAGATGATGGTTCGTTTAGGCGTAGACATACACGCGGAGATGATGGTTCGTTTAGGTGTACACATACACGTGGAGATGATGGTTCGTTTAGGTGTACACATACACGCGGAGATGATGGTTCGTTTAGGCGTAGACATACACGCGGAGATGATGGTTCATTAAGGTGTACACATACACGCGGAGATGATGGTTCGTTTAGGCGTAGACATACACACGGAGATGATGGTTCATTTAGGTGTACACATACACGCGGAGATGATGGTTCGTTTAGGTGTACACATACACGCGGCGATGATGGTTCGTTTAGGTGTAGACATACACGCGGAGATGATGGTTCATTTAGGCGTAGATATACACGTGGAGATGATGGTTCGTTTAGGCGTAGATATACACGCGGAGATGATGGTTCGTTTAGGCGTAGACATACAGGTGGAGATGAAGGTTAGTTTAGGCACAGATATACACGCAGAGATGATGGTTCGTTTAGGCTTAGACATACACGCGGAGATGATGGTTCGTTTAGGCGTAGACATACACGCGGAGATGATGGTCCGTTTAGGCGTACACATACATGCGGAGATAATGGTTCGTTTAGGTGTACACATACACGCGGAGATGATGCTTCGTTTAGGTGAAGACATACACGCGGAGATGATGGTCCGTTTAGGTGTACACATACATGCGGAGATGATGGTTTGTTTACACGCGGAGATGATGGTTCGTTTACACGCGAAGATGATGGTTCGTTTAGGCGTAGACATACACGCGGAGATGATGGATCGTTTAGGCGTACACATACATGCGGAGATGATGGCTCATTTAGGCGTAGACATAAACGCGGAGATGATGGTCCGTTTAGGCGTACACATACATGCGGAGATAATGGTTCGTTTAGGTGTACACATACACGCGGAGATGATGCTTCGTTTAGGTGAAGACATACACGCGGAGATGATGTTTCGTTTAGGCGTACACGTGGAGATGATGGCTCATTTAGGCGTAGACATAAACGCGGAGATGATGGTCCGTTTAGGCGTACACATACATGCGGAGATGATGGTTCGTTTACACGCGAAGATGATGGTTCGTTTAGGCGTAGACATACACGCGGAGATGATGGATCGTTTAGGCGTAGACATACACGCGCAGATGATGGTTCGTTTAGGCTTAGACATACACGCGGAGGTGATGGTTCGTTTAGGCGTAGATATACACGCGGAGATGATGGTTAGTTTAGGCTTAGACATACACGCGGAGATGATGGTTCATTTAGGCGTAGAAATACACTCGGAGATGATGGTTTGTTTAGGCGTAGACATACACGTGGAGATGATGGTTCGTTTAGGTGTAGATATACACGCGGAGATGATGGTTCGTTTAGGCGTAGACATACACGCAGAGATGATGGTTCGTTTAGGCTTAGACATACACGCGGAGAGGATGGTTCGTTTAGGTGTACACTTACATGTGGAGATGATGGTTCGTTTAGGCGTACACATACACGTGGAGATGATGGTTCGTTTAGGTGTACACATACACGCGGAGATGATGGTTCGTTTAGGCGTAGACATACACGCGGAGATGATGGTTCATTAAGGTGTACACATACACGCGGAGATGATGGTTCGTTTAGGCGTAGACATACACACGGAGATGATGGTTCATTTAGGTGTACACATACACGCGGAGATGATGGTTCGTTTAGGTGTACACATACACGCGGCGATGATGGTTCGTTTAGGTGTAGACATACACGCGGAGATGATGGTTCATTTAGGCGTAGATATACACGTGGAGATGATGGTTCGTTTAGGCGTAGATATACACGCGGAGATGATGGTTCGTTTAGGCGTAGACATACAGGTGGAGATGAAGGTTAGTTTAGGCACAGATATACACGCAGAGATGATGGTTCGTTTAGGCTTAGACATACACGCGGAGATGATGGTTCGTTTAGGCGTAGACATACACGCGGAGATGATGGTCCGTTTAGGCGTACACATACATGCGGAGATAATGGTTCGTTTAGGTGTACACATACACGCGGAGATGATGCTTCGTTTAGGTGAAGACATACACGCGGAGATGATGGTCCGTTTAGGTGTACACATACATGCGGAGATGATGGTTTGTTTACACGCGGAGATGATGGTTCGTTTACACGCGAAGATGATGGTTCGTTTAGGCGTAGACATACACGCGGAGATGATGGATCGTTTAGGCGTACACATACATGCGGAGATGATGGCTCATTTAGGCGTAGACATAAACGCGGAGATGATGGTCCGTTTAGGCGTACACATACATGCGGAGATAATGGTTCGTTTAGGTGTACACATACACGCGGAGATGATGCTTCGTTTAGGTGAAGACATACACGCGGAGATGATGTTTCGTTTAGGCGTACACGTGGAGATGATGGCTCATTTAGG